>NW_027365074.1:0-142826 GCF_046119375.1 Phyllobates terribilis | reverse complement strand
GGAGTGCAATGGATGAGCCTCACCCTGGGAGAACCACCTTAGTGATCATGGTATCTCCCCTGCCAGGTAAGTATGAGTCGGAGCCCGCCGGGCCGACGAGCGCCCCTCTGGCGCAGCCCCCCAGCATCGCGGAGTCTCGTGCACCAAAAGTAAGGGGTGGTGTGGCCCGGCGGCGCCTGCACGGACGCTCCCCGAGTGGGTGACGCCGGGCGCTCAAGGCGCAGCTGACGCCCCGTCCGTCCCCCAGAGGGCAGGCCGAGCTCAAGCGGAAAACCGTCCAAGATGCACAGCAGCAGCAGCCTGATCATTTGCATATAGGGGCGGCTGCTCCCAAGCACTACGTCGCTGCGGCCGGGAACAGGCAGGCAGCTAGAGCTCTGCAGCTGCCACCCTCTGCTGGCACCCTGTCGTGACTCACTCAGCTGCGGCCAGGAGGACGCACGGTGGAGGAGGCTCAAGGGCAGGCCCAGCAGCTGCTTCGGGTCGACCGACCGAACGGCAGACAGCTGTGCACCGGCGGGCCACTCACAACTCCAGCTCCGGCCGCGAGATGGGGACGCTGCAAGTGGCCACCCTTGAGCGTGCCTGCGCAGGAGGAGGCTTTCGGCCGCTCGCGCTCTCCCTGGAACACGGCGTTGCCTCGTGTGCTCCAAAGCATGCCTTTGGTTCGCTGCAAATCCAGCATGTTGGGGCGCTAGTCCCGACACCTGCAGAAGAGCAGAGGGAGCCATGTCGTCACCAAGTGAATGAGATGCAAACGAGCAGATCAATCCCCAGCAGCAGGCAGGGGGCGCCAAGTCCAACAAACAAAGCACAAAGCAAAGGCAAAAGGCCCCAAGCCAACAAAGAAGCAAGCAACTCGTCCCTTCTTAGCCAGGGCAGGGAGAAGGTGGCGGCGTAGGCCCACAAGGGGGAGCCAAAGGCCACGTCCACCTCTCCGAGCTTCTCATCATTCCCAAAGCACTGTTCTGTCATTGACTGGAGGAAATCAGGGGAAAGCGCGAACGCAGTCCCCCACTACCACAAATTATGCAGTCGAGTTTCCCGCATTTGGGGAAATCGCAGGGGTCAGCACACCCGGAGTGCAATGGATGAGCCTCACCCTGGGAGAACCACCTTAGTGATCATGGTATCTCCCCTGCCAGGTAAGTATGAGTCGGAGCCCGCCGGGCCGACGAGCGCCCCTCTGGCGCAGCCCCCCAGCATCGCGGAGTCTCGTGCACCAAAAGTAAGGGGTGGTGTGGCCCGGCGGCGCCTGCACGGACGCTCCCCGAGTGGGTGACGCCGGGCGCTCAAGGCGCAGCTGACGCCCCGTCCGTCCCCCAGAGGGCAGGCCGAGCTCAAGCGGAAAACCGTCCAAGATGCACAGCAGCAGCAGCCTGATCATTTGCATATAGGGGCGGCTGCTCCCAAGCACTACGTCGCTGCGGCCGGGAACAGGCAGGCAGCTAGAGCTCTGCAGCTGCCACCCTCTGCTGGCACCCTGTCGTGACTCACTCAGCTGCGGCCAGGAGGACGCACGGTGGAGGAGGCTCAAGGGCAGGCCCAGCAGCTGCTTCGGGTCGACCGACCGAACGGCAGACAGCTGTGCACCGGCGGGCCACTCACAACTCCAGCTCCGGCCGCGAGATGGGGACGCTGCAAGTGGCCACCCTTGAGCGTGCCTGCGCAGGAGGAGGCTTTCGGCCGCTCGCGCTCTCCCTGGAACACGGCGTTGCCTCGTGTGCTCCAAAGCATGCCTTTGGTTCGCTGCAAATCCAGCATGTTGGGGCGCTAGTCCCGACACCTGCAGAAGAGCAGAGGGAGCCATGTCGTCACCAAGTGAATGAGATGCAAACGAGCAGATCAATCCCCAGCAGCAGGCAGGGGGCGCCAAGTCCAACAAACAAAGCACAAAGCAAAGGCAAAAGGCCCCAAGCCAACAAAGAAGCAAGCAACTCGTCCCTTCTTAGCCAGGGCAGGGAGAAGGTGGCGGCGTAGGCCCACAAGGGGGAGCCAAAGGCCACGTCCACCTCTCCGAGCTTCTCATCATTCCCAAAGCACTGTTCTGTCATTGACTGGAGGAAATCAGGGGAAAGCGCGAACGCAGTCCCCCACTACCACAAATTATGCAGTCGAGTTTCCCGCATTTGGGGAAATCGCAGGGGTCAGCACACCCGGAGTGCAATGGATGAGCCTCACCCTGGGAGAACCACCTTAGTGATCATGGTATCTCCCCTGCCAGGTAAGTATGAGTCGGAGCCCGCCGGGCCGACGAGCGCCCCTCTGGCGCAGCCCCCCAGCATCGCGGAGTCTCGTGCACCAAAAGTAAGGGGTGGTGTGGCCCGGCGGCGCCTGCACGGACGCTCCCCGAGTGGGTGACGCCGGGCGCTCAAGGCGCAGCTGACGCCCCGTCCGTCCCCCAGAGGGCAGGCCGAGCTCAAGCGGAAAACCGTCCAAGATGCACAGCAGCAGCAGCCTGATCATTTGCATATAGGGGCGGCTGCTCCCAAGCACTACGTCGCTGCGGCCGGGAACAGGCAGGCAGCTAGAGCTCTGCAGCTGCCACCCTCTGCTGGCACCCTGTCGTGACTCACTCAGCTGCGGCCAGGAGGACGCACGGTGGAGGAGGCTCAAGGGCAGGCCCAGCAGCTGCTTCGGGTCGACCGACCGAACGGCAGACAGCTGTGCACCGGCGGGCCACTCACAACTCCAGCTCCGGCCGCGAGATGGGGACGCTGCAAGTGGCCACCCTTGAGCGTGCCTGCGCAGGAGGAGGCTTTCGGCCGCTCGCGCTCTCCCTGGAACACGGCGTTGCCTCGTGTGCTCCAAAGCATGCCTTTGGTTCGCTGCAAATCCAGCATGTTGGGGCGCTAGTCCCGACACCTGCAGAAGAGCAGAGGGAGCCATGTCGTCACCAAGTGAATGAGATGCAAACGAGCAGATCAATCCCCAGCAGCAGGCAGGGGGCGCCAAGTCCAACAAACAAAGCACAAAGCAAAGGCAAAAGGCCCCAAGCCAACAAAGAAGCAAGCAACTCGTCCCTTCTTAGCCAGGGCAGGGAGAAGGTGGCGGCGTAGGCCCACAAGGGGGAGCCAAAGGCCACGTCCACCTCTCCGAGCTTCTCATCATTCCCAAAGCACTGTTCTGTCATTGACTGGAGGAAATCAGGGGAAAGCGCGAACGCAGTCCCCCACTACCACAAATTATGCAGTCGAGTTTCCCGCATTTGGGGAAATCGCAGGGGTCAGCACACCCGGAGTGCAATGGATGAGCCTCACCCTGGGAGAACCACCTTAGTGATCATGGTATCTCCCCTGCCAGGTAAGTATGAGTCGGAGCCCGCCGGGCCGACGAGCGCCCCTCTGGCGCAGCCCCCCAGCATCGCGGAGTCTCGTGCACCAAAAGTAAGGGGTGGTGTGGCCCGGCGGCGCCTGCACGGACGCTCCCCGAGTGGGTGACGCCGGGCGCTCAAGGC
Source organism: Phyllobates terribilis (assembly GCF_046119375.1). Lineage (NCBI taxonomy): Eukaryota > Metazoa > Chordata > Amphibia > Anura > Dendrobatidae > Phyllobates > Phyllobates terribilis. The sequence goes on along the minus strand of NW_027365074.1, from coordinate 139,369 downwards.
GCAGCTGACGCCCCGTCCGTCCCCCAGAGGGCAGGCCGAGCTCAAGCGGAAAACCGTCCAAGATGCACAGCAGCAGCAGCCTGATCATTTGCATATAGGGGCGGCTGCTCCCAAGCACTACGTCGCTGCGGCCGGGAACAGGCAGGCAGCTAGAGCTCTGCAGCTGCCACCCTCTGCTGGCACCCTGTCGTGACTCACTCAGCTGCGGCCAGGAGGACGCACGGTGGAGGAGGCTCAAGGGCAGGCCCAGCAGCTGCTTCGGGTCGACCGACCGAACGGCAGACAGCTGTGCACCGGCGGGCCACTCACAACTCCAGCTCCGGCCGCGAGATGGGGACGCTGCAAGTGGCCACCCTTGAGCGTGCCTGCGCAGGAGGAGGCTTTCGGCCGCTCGCGCTCTCCCTGGAACACGGCGTTGCCTCGTGTGCTCCAAAGCATGCCTTTGGTTCGCTGCAAATCCAGCATGTTGGGGCGCTAGTCCCGACACCTGCAGAAGAGCAGAGGGAGCCATGTCGTCACCAAGTGAATGAGATGCAAACGAGCAGATCAATCCCCAGCAGCAGGCAGGGGGCGCCAAGTCCAACAAACAAAGCACAAAGCAAAGGCAAAAGGCCCCAAGCCAACAAAGAAGCAAGCAACTCGTCCCTTCTTAGCCAGGGCAGGGAGAAGGTGGCGGCGTAGGCCCACAAGGGGGAGCCAAAGGCCACGTCCACCTCTCCGAGCTTCTCATCATTCCCAAAGCACTGTTCTGTCATTGACTGGAGGAAATCAGGGGAAAGCGCGAACGCAGTCCCCCACTACCACAAATTATGCAGTCGAGTTTCCCGCATTTGGGGAAATCGCAGGGGTCAGCACACCCGGAGTGCAATGGATGAGCCTCACCCTGGGAGAACCACCTTAGTGATCATGGTATCTCCCCTGCCAGGTAAGTATGAGTCGGAGCCCGCCGGGCCGACGAGCGCCCCTCTGGCGCAGCCCCCCAGCATCGCGGAGTCTCGTGCACCAAAAGTAAGGGGTGGTGTGGCCCGGCGGCGCCTGCACGGACGCTCCCCGAGTGGGTGACGCCGGGCGCTCAAGGCGCAGCTGACGCCCCGTCCGTCCCCCAGAGGGCAGGCCGAGCTCAAGCGGAAAACCGTCCAAGATGCACAGCAGCAGCAGCCTGATCATTTGCATATAGGGGCGGCTGCTCCCAAGCACTACGTCGCTGCGGCCGGGAACAGGCAGGCAGCTAGAGCTCTGCAGCTGCCACCCTCTGCTGGCACCCTGTCGTGACTCACTCAGCTGCGGCCAGGAGGACGCACGGTGGAGGAGGCTCAAGGGCAGGCCCAGCAGCTGCTTCGGGTCGACCGACCGAACGGCAGACAGCTGTGCACCGGCGGGCCACTCACAACTCCAGCTCCGGCCGCGAGATGGGGACGCTGCAAGTGGCCACCCTTGAGCGTGCCTGCGCAGGAGGAGGCTTTCGGCCGCTCGCGCTCTCCCTGGAACACGGCGTTGCCTCGTGTGCTCCAAAGCATGCCTTTGGTTCGCTGCAAATCCAGCATGTTGGGGCGCTAGTCCCGACACCTGCAGAAGAGCAGAGGGAGCCATGTCGTCACCAAGTGAATGAGATGCAAACGAGCAGATCAATCCCCAGCAGCAGGCAGGGGGCGCCAAGTCCAACAAACAAAGCACAAAGCAAAGGCAAAAGGCCCCAAGCCAACAAAGAAGCAAGCAACTCGTCCCTTCTTAGCCAGGGCAGGGAGAAGGTGGCGGCGTAGGCCCACAAGGGGGAGCCAAAGGCCACGTCCACCTCTCCGAGCTTCTCATCATTCCCAAAGCACTGTTCTGTCATTGACTGGAGGAAATCAGGGGAAAGCGCGAACGCAGTCCCCCACTACCACAAATTATGCAGTCGAGTTTCCCGCATTTGGGGAAATCGCAGGGGTCAGCACACCCGGAGTGCAATGGATGAGCCTCACCCTGGGAGAACCACCTTAGTGATCATGGTATCTCCCCTGCCAGGTAAGTATGAGTCGGAGCCCGCCGGGCCGACGAGCGCCCCTCTGGCGCAGCCCCCCAGCATCGCGGAGTCTCGTGCACCAAAAGTAAGGGGTGGTGTGGCCCGGCGGCGCCTGCACGGACGCTCCCCGAGTGGGTGACGCCGGGCGCTCAAGGCGCAGCTGACGCCCCGTCCGTCCCCCAGAGGGCAGGCCGAGCTCAAGCGGAAAACCGTCCAAGATGCACAGCAGCAGCAGCCTGATCATTTGCATATAGGGGCGGCTGCTCCCAAGCACTACGTCGCTGCGGCCGGGAACAGGCAGGCAGCTAGAGCTCTGCAGCTGCCACCCTCTGCTGGCACCCTGTCGTGACTCACTCAGCTGCGGCCAGGAGGACGCACGGTGGAGGAGGCTCAAGGGCAGGCCCAGCAGCTGCTTCGGGTCGACCGACCGAACGGCAGACAGCTGTGCACCGGCGGGCCACTCACAACTCCAGCTCCGGCCGCGAGATGGGGACGCTGCAAGTGGCCACCCTTGAGCGTGCCTGCGCAGGAGGAGGCTTTCGGCCGCTCGCGCTCTCCCTGGAACACGGCGTTGCCTCGTGTGCTCCAAAGCATGCCTTTGGTTCGCTGCAAATCCAGCATGTTGGGGCGCTAGTCCCGACACCTGCAGAAGAGCAGAGGGAGCCATGTCGTCACCAAGTGAATGAGATGCAAACGAGCAGATCAATCCCCAGCAGCAGGCAGGGGGCGCCAAGTCCAACAAACAAAGCACAAAGCAAAGGCAAAAGGCCCCAAGCCAACAAAGAAGCAAGCAACTCGTCCCTTCTTAGCCAGGGCAGGGAGAAGGTGGCGGCGTAGGCCCACAAGGGGGAGCCAAAGGCCACGTCCACCTCTCCGAGCTTCTCATCATTCCCAAAGCACTGTTCTGTCATTGACTGGAGGAAATCAGGGGAAAGCGCGAACGCAGTCCCCCACTACCACAAATTATGCAGTCGAGTTTCCCGCATTTGGGGAAATCGCAGGGGTCAGCACACCCGGAGTGCAATGGATGAGCCTCACCCTGGGAGAACCACCTTAGTGATCATGGTATCTCCCCTGCCAGGTAAGTATGAGTCGGAGCCCGCCGGGCCGACGAGCGCCCCTCTGGCGCAGCCCCCCAGCATCGCGGAGTCTCGTGCACCAAAAGTAAGGGGTGGTGTGGCCCGGCGGCGCCTGCACGGACGCTCCCCGAGTGGGTGACGCCGGGCGCTCAAGGCGCAGCTGACGCCCCGTCCGTCCCCCAGAGGGCAGGCCGAGCTCAAGCGGAAAACCGTCCAAGATGCACAGCAGCAGCAGCCTGATCATTTGCATATAGGGGCGGCTGCTCCCAAGCACTACGTCGCTGCGGCCGGGAACAGGCAGGCAGCTAGAGCTCTGCAGCTGCCACCCTCTGCTGGCACCCTGTCGTGACTCACTCAGCTGCGGCCAGGAGGACGCACGGTGGAGGAGGCTCAAGGGCAGGCCCAGCAGCTGCTTCGGGTCGACCGACCGAACGGCAGACAGCTGTGCACCGGCGGGCCACTCACAACTCCAGCTCCGGCCGCGAGATGGGGACGCTGCAAGTGGCCACCCTTGAGCGTGCCTGCGCAGGAGGAGGCTTTCGGCCGCTCGCGCTCTCCCTGGAACACGGCGTTGCCTCGTGTGCTCCAAAGCATGCCTTTGGTTCGCTGCAAATCCAGCATGTTGGGGCGCTAGTCCCGACACCTGCAGAAGAGCAGAGGGAGCCATGTCGTCACCAAGTGAATGAGATGCAAACGAGCAGATCAATCCCCAGCAGCAGGCAGGGGGCGCCAAGTCCAACAAACAAAGCACAAAGCAAAGGCAAAAGGCCCCAAGCCAACAAAGAAGCAAGCAACTCGTCCCTTCTTAGCCAGGGCAGGGAGAAGGTGGCGGCGTAGGCCCACAAGGGGGAGCCAAAGGCCACGTCCACCTCTCCGAGCTTCTCATCATTCCCAAAGCACTGTTCTGTCATTGACTGGAGGAAATCAGGGGAAAGCGCGAACGCAGTCCCCCACTACCACAAATTATGCAGTCGAGTTTCCCGCATTTGGGGAAATCGCAGGGGTCAGCACACCCGGAGTGCAATGGATGAGCCTCACCCTGGGAGAACCACCTTAGTGATCATGGTATCTCCCCTGCCAGGTAAGTATGAGTCGGAGCCCGCCGGGCCGACGAGCGCCCCTCTGGCGCAGCCCCCCAGCATCGCGGAGTCTCGTGCACCAAAAGTAAGGGGTGGTGTGGCCCGGCGGCGCCTGCACGGACGCTCCCCGAGTGGGTGACGCCGGGCGCTCAAGGCGCAGCTGACGCCCCGTCCGTCCCCCAGAGGGCAGGCCGAGCTCAAGCGGAAAACCGTCCAAGATGCACAGCAGCAGCAGCCTGATCATTTGCATATAGGGGCGGCTGCTCCCAAGCACTACGTCGCTGCGGCCGGGAACAGGCAGGCAGCTAGAGCTCTGCAGCTGCCACCCTCTGCTGGCACCCTGTCGTGACTCACTCAGCTGCGGCCAGGAGGACGCACGGTGGAGGAGGCTCAAGGGCAGGCCCAGCAGCTGCTTCGGGTCGACCGACCGAACGGCAGACAGCTGTGCACCGGCGGGCCACTCACAACTCCAGCTCCGGCCGCGAGATGGGGACGCTGCAAGTGGCCACCCTTGAGCGTGCCTGCGCAGGAGGAGGCTTTCGGCCGCTCGCGCTCTCCCTGGAACACGGCGTTGCCTCGTGTGCTCCAAAGCATGCCTTTGGTTCGCTGCAAATCCAGCATGTTGGGGCGCTAGTCCCGACACCTGCAGAAGAGCAGAGGGAGCCATGTCGTCACCAAGTGAATGAGATGCAAACGAGCAGATCAATCCCCAGCAGCAGGCAGGGGGCGCCAAGTCCAACAAACAAAGCACAAAGCAAAGGCAAAAGGCCCCAAGCCAACAAAGAAGCAAGCAACTCGTCCCTTCTTAGCCAGGGCAGGGAGAAGGTGGCGGCGTAGGCCCACAAGGGGGAGCCAAAGGCCACGTCCACCTCTCCGAGCTTCTCATCATTCCCAAAGCACTGTTCTGTCATTGACTGGAGGAAATCAGGGGAAAGCGCGAACGCAGTCCCCCACTACCACAAATTATGCAGTCGAGTTTCCCGCATTTGGGGAAATCGCAGGGGTCAGCACACCCGGAGTGCAATGGATGAGCCTCACCCTGGGAGAACCACCTTAGTGATCATGGTATCTCCCCTGCCAGGTAAGTATGAGTCGGAGCCCGCCGGGCCGACGAGCGCCCCTCTGGCGCAGCCCCCCAGCATCGCGGAGTCTCGTGCACCAAAAGTAAGGGGTGGTGTGGCCCGGCGGCGCCTGCACGGACGCTCCCCGAGTGGGTGACGCCGGGCGCTCAAGGCGCAGCTGACGCCCCGTCCGTCCCCCAGAGGGCAGGCCGAGCTCAAGCGGAAAACCGTCCAAGATGCACAGCAGCAGCAGCCTGATCATTTGCATATAGGGGCGGCTGCTCCCAAGCACTACGTCGCTGCGGCCGGGAACAGGCAGGCAGCTAGAGCTCTGCAGCTGCCACCCTCTGCTGGCACCCTGTCGTGACTCACTCAGCTGCGGCCAGGAGGACGCACGGTGGAGGAGGCTCAAGGGCAGGCCCAGCAGCTGCTTCGGGTCGACCGACCGAACGGCAGACAGCTGTGCACCGGCGGGCCACTCACAACTCCAGCTCCGGCCGCGAGATGGGGACGCTGCAAGTGGCCACCCTTGAGCGTGCCTGCGCAGGAGGAGGCTTTCGGCCGCTCGCGCTCTCCCTGGAACACGGCGTTGCCTCGTGTGCTCCAAAGCATGCCTTTGGTTCGCTGCAAATCCAGCATGTTGGGGCGCTAGTCCCGACACCTGCAGAAGAGCAGAGGGAGCCATGTCGTCACCAAGTGAATGAGATGCAAACGAGCAGATCAATCCCCAGCAGCAGGCAGGGGGCGCCAAGTCCAACAAACAAAGCACAAAGCAAAGGCAAAAGGCCCCAAGCCAACAAAGAAGCAAGCAACTCGTCCCTTCTTAGCCAGGGCAGGGAGAAGGTGGCGGCGTAGGCCCACAAGGGGGAGCCAAAGGCCACGTCCACCTCTCCGAGCTTCTCATCATTCCCAAAGCACTGTTCTGTCATTGACTGGAGGAAATCAGGGGAAAGCGCGAACGCAGTCCCCCACTACCACAAATTATGCAGTCGAGTTTCCCGCATTTGGGGAAATCGCAGGGGTCAGCACACCCGGAGTGCAATGGATGAGCCTCACCCTGGGAGAACCACCTTAGTGATCATGGTATCTCCCCTGCCAGGTAAGTATGAGTCGGAGCCCGCCGGGCCGACGAGCGCCCCTCTGGCGCAGCCCCCCAGCATCGCGGAGTCTCGTGCACCAAAAGTAAGGGGTGGTGTGGCCCGGCGGCGCCTGCACGGACGCTCCCCGAGTGGGTGACGCCGGGCGCTCAAGGCGCAGCTGACGCCCCGTCCGTCCCCCAGAGGGCAGGCCGAGCTCAAGCGGAAAACCGTCCAAGATGCACAGCAGCAGCAGCCTGATCATTTGCATATAGGGGCGGCTGCTCCCAAGCACTACGTCGCTGCGGCCGGGAACAGGCAGGCAGCTAGAGCTCTGCAGCTGCCACCCTCTGCTGGCACCCTGTCGTGACTCACTCAGCTGCGGCCAGGAGGACGCACGGTGGAGGAGGCTCAAGGGCAGGCCCAGCAGCTGCTTCGGGTCGACCGACCGAACGGCAGACAGCTGTGCACCGGCGGGCCACTCACAACTCCAGCTCCGGCCGCGAGATGGGGACGCTGCAAGTGGCCACCCTTGAGCGTGCCTGCGCAGGAGGAGGCTTTCGGCCGCTCGCGCTCTCCCTGGAACACGGCGTTGCCTCGTGTGCTCCAAAGCATGCCTTTGGTTCGCTGCAAATCCAGCATGTTGGGGCGCTAGTCCCGACACCTGCAGAAGAGCAGAGGGAGCCATGTCGTCACCAAGTGAATGAGATGCAAACGAGCAGATCAATCCCCAGCAGCAGGCAGGGGGCGCCAAGTCCAACAAACAAAGCACAAAGCAAAGGCAAAAGGCCCCAAGCCAACAAAGAAGCAAGCAACTCGTCCCTTCTTAGCCAGGGCAGGGAGAAGGTGGCGGCGTAGGCCCACAAGGGGGAGCCAAAGGCCACGTCCACCTCTCCGAGCTTCTCATCATTCCCAAAGCACTGTTCTGTCATTGACTGGAGGAAATCAGGGGAAAGCGCGAACGCAGTCCCCCACTACCACAAATTATGCAGTCGAGTTTCCCGCATTTGGGGAAATCGCAGGGGTCAGCACACCCGGAGTGCAATGGATGAGCCTCACCCTGGGAGAACCACCTTAGTGATCATGGTATCTCCCCTGCCAGGTAAGTATGAGTCGGAGCCCGCCGGGCCGACGAGCGCCCCTCTGGCGCAGCCCCCCAGCATCGCGGAGTCTCGTGCACCAAAAGTAAGGGGTGGTGTGGCCCGGCGGCGCCTGCACGGACGCTCCCCGAGTGGGTGACGCCGGGCGCTCAAGGCGCAGCTGACGCCCCGTCCGTCCCCCAGAGGGCAGGCCGAGCTCAAGCGGAAAACCGTCCAAGATGCACAGCAGCAGCAGCCTGATCATTTGCATATAGGGGCGGCTGCTCCCAAGCACTACGTCGCTGCGGCCGGGAACAGGCAGGCAGCTAGAGCTCTGCAGCTGCCACCCTCTGCTGGCACCCTGTCGTGACTCACTCAGCTGCGGCCAGGAGGACGCACGGTGGAGGAGGCTCAAGGGCAGGCCCAGCAGCTGCTTCGGGTCGACCGACCGAACGGCAGACAGCTGTGCACCGGCGGGCCACTCACAACTCCAGCTCCGGCCGCGAGATGGGGACGCTGCAAGTGGCCACCCTTGAGCGTGCCTGCGCAGGAGGAGGCTTTCGGCCGCTCGCGCTCTCCCTGGAACACGGCGTTGCCTCGTGTGCTCCAAAGCATGCCTTTGGTTCGCTGCAAATCCAGCATGTTGGGGCGCTAGTCCCGACACCTGCAGAAGAGCAGAGGGAGCCATGTCGTCACCAAGTGAATGAGATGCAAACGAGCAGATCAATCCCCAGCAGCAGGCAGGGGGCGCCAAGTCCAACAAACAAAGCACAAAGCAAAGGCAAAAGGCCCCAAGCCAACAAAGAAGCAAGCAACTCGTCCCTTCTTAGCCAGGGCAGGGAGAAGGTGGCGGCGTAGGCCCACAAGGGGGAGCCAAAGGCCACGTCCACCTCTCCGAGCTTCTCATCATTCCCAAAGCACTGTTCTGTCATTGACTGGAGGAAATCAGGGGAAAGCGCGAACGCAGTCCCCCACTACCACAAATTATGCAGTCGAGTTTCCCGCATTTGGGGAAATCGCAGGGGTCAGCACACCCGGAGTGCAATGGATGAGCCTCACCCTGGGAGAACCACCTTAGTGATCATGGTATCTCCCCTGCCAGGTAAGTATGAGTTGGAGCCCGCCGGGCCGACGAGCGCCCCTCTGGCGCAGCCCCCCAGCATCGCGGAGTCTCGTGCACCAAAAGTAAGGGGTGGTGTGGCCCGGCGGCGCCTGCACGGACGCTCCCCGAGTGGGTGACGCCGGGCGCTCAAGGCGCAGCTGACGCCCCGTCCGTCCCCCAGAGGGCAGGCCGAGCTCAAGCGGAAAACCGTCCAAGATGCACAGCAGCAGCAGCCTGATCATTTGCATATAGGGGCGGCTGCTCCCAAGCACTACGTCGCTGCGGCCGGGAACAGGCAGGCAGCTAGAGCTCTGCAGCTGCCACCCTCTGCTGGCACCCTGTCGTGACTCACTCAGCTGCGGCCAGGAGGACGCACGGTGGAGGAGGCTCAAGGGCAGGCCCAGCAGCTGCTTCGGGTCGACCGACCGAACGGCAGACAGCTGTGCACCGGCGGGCCACTCACAACTCCAGCTCCGGCCGCGAGATGGGGACGCTGCAAGTGGCCACCCTTGAGCGTGCCTGCGCAGGAGGAGGCTTTCGGCCGCTCGCGCTCTCCCTGGAACACGGCGTTGCCTCGTGTGCTCCAAAGCATGCCTTTGGTTCGCTGCAAATCCAGCATGTTGGGGCGCTAGTCCCGACACCTGCAGAAGAGCAGAGGGAGCCATGTCGTCACCAAGTGAATGAGATGCAAACGAGCAGATCAATCCCCAGCAGCAGGCAGGGGGCGCCAAGTCCAACAAACAAAGCACAAAGCAAAGGCAAAAGGCCCCAAGCCAACAAAGAAGCAAGCAACTCGTCCCTTCTTAGCCAGGGCAGGGAGAAGGTGGCGGCGTAGGCCCACAAGGGGGAGCCAAAGGCCACGTCCACCTCTCCGAGCTTCTCATCATTCCCAAAGCACTGTTCTGTCATTGACTGGAGGAAATCAGGGGAAAGCGCGAACGCAGTCCCCCACTACCACAAATTATGCAGTCGAGTTTCCCGCATTTGGGGAAATCGCAGGGGTCAGCACACCCGGAGTGCAATGGATGAGCCTCACCCTGGGAGAACCACCTTAGTGATCATGGTATCTCCCCTGCCAGGTAAGTATGAGTTGGAGCCCGCCGGGCCGACGAGCGCCCCTCTGGCGCAGCCCCCCAGCATCGCGGAGTCTCGTGCACCAAAAGTAAGGGGTGGTGTGGCCCGGCGGCGCCTGCACGGACGCTCCCCGAGTGGGTGACGCCGGGCGCTCAAGGCGCAGCTGACGCCCCGTCCGTCCCCCAGAGGGCAGGCCGAGCTCAAGCGGAAAACCGTCCAAGATGCACAGCAGCAGCAGCCTGATCATTTGCATATAGGGGCGGCTGCTCCCAAGCACTACGTCGCTGCGGCCGGGAACAGGCAGGCAGCTAGAGCTCTGCAGCTGCCACCCTCTGCTGGCACCCTGTCGTGACTCACTCAGCTGCGGCCAGGAGGACGCACGGTGGAGGAGGCTCAAGGGCAGGCCCAGCAGCTGCTTCGGGTCGACCGACCGAACGGCAGACAGCTGTGCACCGGCGGGCCACTCACAACTCCAGCTCCGGCCGCGAGATGGGGACGCTGCAAGTGGCCACCCTTGAGCGTGCCTGCGCAGGAGGAGGCTTTCGGCCGCTCGCGCTCTCCCTGGAACACGGCGTTGCCTCGTGTGCTCCAAAGCATGCCTTTGGTTCGCTGCAAATCCAGCATGTTGGGGCGCTAGTCCCGACACCTGCAGAAGAGCAGAGGGAGCCATGTCGTCACCAAGTGAATGAGATGCAAACGAGCAGATCAATCCCCAGCAGCAGGCAGGGGGCGCCAAGTCCAACAAACAAAGCACAAAGCAAAGGCAAAAGGCCCCAAGCCAACAAAGAAGCAAGCAACTCGTCCCTTCTTAGCCAGGGCAGGGAGAAGGTGGCGGCGTAGGCCCACAAGGGGGAGCCAAAGGCCACGTCCACCTCTCCGAGCTTCTCATCATTCCCAAAGCACTGTTCTGTCATTGACTGGAGGAAATCAGGGGAAAGCGCGAACGCAGTCCCCCACTACCACAAATTATGCAGTCGAGTTTCCCGCATTTGGGGAAATCGCAGGGGTCAGCACACCCGGAGTGCAATGGATGAGCCTCACCCTGGGAGAACCACCTTAGTGATCATGGTATCTCCCCTGCCAGGTAAGTATGAGTTGGAGCCCGCCGGGCCGACGAGCGCCCCTCTGGCGCAGCCCCCCAGCATCGCGGAGTCTCGTGCACCAAAAGTAAGGGGTGGTGTGGCCCGGCGGCGCCTGCACGGACGCTCCCCGAGTGGGTGACGCCGGGCGCTCAAGGCGCAGCTGACGCCCCGTCCGTCCCCCAGAGGGCAGGCCGAGCTCAAGCGGAAAACCGTCCAAGATGCACAGCAGCAGCAGCCTGATCATTTGCATATAGGGGCGGCTGCTCCCAAGCACTACGTCGCTGCGGCCGGGAACAGGCAGGCAGCTAGAGCTCTGCAGCTGCCACCCTCTGCTGGCACCCTGTCGTGACTCACTCAGCTGCGGCCAGGAGGACGCACGGTGGAGGAGGCTCAAGGGCAGGCCCAGCAGCTGCTTCGGGTCGACCGACCGAACGGCAGACAGCTGTGCACCGGCGGGCCACTCACAACTCCAGCTCCGGCCGCGAGATGGGGACGCTGCAAGTGGCCACCCTTGAGCGTGCCTGCGCAGGAGGAGGCTTTCGGCCGCTCGCGCTCTCCCTGGAACACGGCGTTGCCTCGTGTGCTCCAAAGCATGCCTTTGGTTCGCTGCAAATCCAGCATGTTGGGGCGCTAGTCCCGACACCTGCAGAAGAGCAGAGGGAGCCATGTCGTCACCAAGTGAATGAGATGCAAACGAGCAGATCAATCCCCAGCAGCAGGCAGGGGGCGCCAAGTCCAACAAACAAAGCACAAAGCAAAGGCAAAAGGCCCCAAGCCAACAAAGAAGCAAGCAACTCGTCCCTTCTTAGCCAGGGCAGGGAGAAGGTGGCGGCGTAGGCCCACAAGGGGGAGCCAAAGGCCACGTCCACCTCTCCGAGCTTCTCATCATTCCCAAAGCACTGTTCTGTCATTGACTGGAGGAAATCAGGGGAAAGCGCGAACGCAGTCCCCCACTACCACAAATTATGCAGTCGAGTTTCCCGCATTTGGGGAAATCGCAGGGGTCAGCACACCCGGAGTGCAATGGATGAGCCTCACCCTGGGAGAACCACCTTAGTGATCATGGTATCTCCCCTGCCAGGTAAGTATGAGTTGGAGCCCGCCGGGCCGACGAGCGCCCCTCTGGCGCAGCCCCCCAGCATCGCGGAGTCTCGTGCACCAAAAGTAAGGGGTGGTGTGGCCCGGCGGCGCCTGCACGGACGCTCCCCGAGTGGGTGACGCCGGGCGCTCAAGGCGCAGCTGACGCCCCGTCCGTCCCCCAGAGGGCAGGCCGAGCTCAAGCGGAAAACCGTCCAAGATGCACAGCAGCAGCAGCCTGATCATTTGCATATAGGGGCGGCTGCTCCCAAGCACTACGTCGCTGCGGCCGGGAACAGGCAGGCAGCTAGAGCTCTGCAGCTGCCACCCTCTGCTGGCACCCTGTCGTGACTCACTCAGCTGCGGCCAGGAGGACGCACGGTGGAGGAGGCTCAAGGGCAGGCCCAGCAGCTGCTTCGGGTCGACCGACCGAACGGCAGACAGCTGTGCACCGGCGGGCCACTCACAACTCCAGCTCCGGCCGCGAGATGGGGACGCTGCAAGTGGCCACCCTTGAGCGTGCCTGCGCAGGAGGAGGCTTTCGGCCGCTCGCGCTCTCCCTGGAACACGGCGTTGCCTCGTGTGCTCCAAAGCATGCCTTTGGTTCGCTGCAAATCCAGCATGTTGGGGCGCTAGTCCCGACACCTGCAGAAGAGCAGAGGGAGCCATGTCGTCACCAAGTGAATGAGATGCAAACGAGCAGATCAATCCCCAGCAGCAGGCAGGGGGCGCCAAGTCCAACAAACAAAGCACAAAGCAAAGGCAAAAGGCCCCAAGCCAACAAAGAAGCAAGCAACTCGTCCCTTCTTAGCCAGGGCAGGGAGAAGGTGGCGGCGTAGGCCCACAAGGGGGAGCCAAAGGCCACGTCCACCTCTCCGAGCTTCTCATCATTCCCAAAGCACTGTTCTGTCATTGACTGGAGGAAATCAGGGGAAAGCGCGAACGCAGTCCCCCACTACCACAAATTATGCAGTCGAGTTTCCCGCATTTGGGGAAATCGCAGGGGTCAGCACACCCGGAGTGCAATGGATGAGCCTCACCCTGGGAGAACCACCTTAGTGATCATGGTATCTCCCCTGCCAGGTAAGTATGAGTTGGAGCCCGCCGGGCCGACGAGCGCCCCTCTGGCGCAGCCCCCCAGCATCGCGGAGTCTCGTGCACCAAAAGTAAGGGGTGGTGTGGCCCGGCGGCGCCTGCACGGACGCTCCCCGAGTGGGTGACGCCGGGCGCTCAAGGCGCAGCTGACGCCCCGTCCGTCCCCCAGAGGGCAGGCCGAGCTCAAGCGGAAAACCGTCCAAGATGCACAGCAGCAGCAGCCTGATCATTTGCATATAGGGGCGGCTGCTCCCAAGCACTACGTCGCTGCGGCCGGGAACAGGCAGGCAGCTAGAGCTCTGCAGCTGCCACCCTCTGCTGGCACCCTGTCGTGACTCACTCAGCTGCGGCCAGGAGGACGCACGGTGGAGGAGGCTCAAGGGCAGGCCCAGCAGCTGCTTCGGGTCGACCGACCGAACGGCAGACAGCTGTGCACCGGCGGGCCACTCACAACTCCAGCTCCGGCCGCGAGATGGGGACGCTGCAAGTGGCCACCCTTGAGCGTGCCTGCGCAGGAGGAGGCTTTCGGCCGCTCGCGCTCTCCCTGGAACACGGCGTTGCCTCGTGTGCTCCAAAGCATGCCTTTGGTTCGCTGCAAATCCAGCATGTTGGGGCGCTAGTCCCGACACCTGCAGAAGAGCAGAGGGAGCCATGTCGTCACCAAGTGAATGAGATGCAAACGAGCAGATCAATCCCCAGCAGCAGGCAGGGGGCGCCAAGTCCAACAAACAAAGCACAAAGCAAAGGCAAAAGGCCCCAAGCCAACAAAGAAGCAAGCAACTCGTCCCTTCTTAGCCAGGGCAGGGAGAAGGTGGCGGCGTAGGCCCACAAGGGGGAGCCAAAGGCCACGTCCACCTCTCCGAGCTTCTCATCATTCCCAAAGCACTGTTCTGTCATTGACTGGAGGAAATCAGGGGAAAGCGCGAACGCAGTCCCCCACTACCACAAATTATGCAGTCGAGTTTCCCGCATTTGGGGAAATCGCAGGGGTCAGCACACCCGGAGTGCAATGGATGAGCCTCACCCTGGGAGAACCACCTTAGTGATCATGGTATCTCCCCTGCCAGGTAAGTATGAGTCGGAGCCCGCCGGGCCGACGAGCGCCCCTCTGGCGCAGCCCCCCAGCATCGCGGAGTCTCGTGCACCAAAAGTAAGGGGTGGTGTGGCCCGGCGGCGCCTGCACGGACGCTCCCCGAGTGGGTGACGCCGGGCGCTCAAGGCGCAGCTGACGCCCCGTCCGTCCCCCAGAGGGCAGGCCGAGCTCAAGCGGAAAACCGTCCAAGATGCACAGCAGCAGCAGCCTGATCATTTGCATATAGGGGCGGCTGCTCCCAAGCACTACGTCGCTGCGGCCGGGAACAGGCAGGCAGCTAGAGCTCTGCAGCTGCCACCCTCTGCTGGCACCCTGTCGTGACTCACTCAGCTGCGGCCAGGAGGACGCACGGTGGAGGAGGCTCAAGGGCAGGCCCAGCAGCTGCTTCGGGTCGACCGACCGAACGGCAGACAGCTGTGCACCGGCGGGCCACTCACAACTCCAGCTCCGGCCGCGAGATGGGGACGCTGCAAGTGGCCACCCTTGAGCGTGCCTGCGCAGGAGGAGGCTTTCGGCCGCTCGCGCTCTCCCTGGAACACGGCGTTGCCTCGTGTGCTCCAAAGCATGCCTTTGGTTCGCTGCAAATCCAGCATGTTGGGGCGCTAGTCCCGACACCTGCAGAAGAGCAGAGGGAGCCATGTCGTCACCAAGTGAATGAGATGCAAACGAGCAGATCAATCCCCAGCAGCAGGCAGGGGGCGCCAAGTCCAACAAACAAAGCACAAAGCAAAGGCAAAAGGCCCCAAGCCAACAAAGAAGCAAGCAACTCGTCCCTTCTTAGCCAGGGCAGGGAGAAGGTGGCGGCGTAGGCCCACAAGGGGGAGCCAAAGGCCACGTCCACCTCTCCGAGCTTCTCATCATTCCCAAAGCACTGTTCTGTCATTGACTGGAGGAAATCAGGGGAAAGCGCGAACGCAGTCCCCCACTACCACAAATTATGCAGTCGAGTTTCCCGCATTTGGGGAAATCGCAGGGGTCAGCACACCCGGAGTGCAATGGATGAGCCTCACCCTGGGAGAACCACCTTAGTGATCATGGTATCTCCCCTGCCAGGTAAGTATGAGTCGGAGCCCGCCGGGCCGACGAGCGCCCCTCTGGCGCAGCCCCCCAGCATCGCGGAGTCTCGTGCACCAAAAGTAAGGGGTGGTGTGGCCCGGCGGCGCCTGCACGGACGCTCCCCGAGTGGGTGACGCCGGGCGCTCAAGGCGCAGCTGACGCCCCGTCCGTCCCCCAGAGGGCAGGCCGAGCTCAAGCGGAAAACCGTCCAAGATGCACAGCAGCAGCAGCCTGATCATTTGCATATAGGGGCGGCTGCTCCCAAGCACTACGTCGCTGCGGCCGGGAACAGGCAGGCAGCTAGAGCTCTGCAGCTGCCACCCTCTGCTGGCACCCTGTCGTGACTCACTCAGCTGCGGCCAGGAGGACGCACGGTGGAGGAGGCTCAAGGGCAGGCCCAGCAGCTGCTTCGGGTCGACCGACCGAACGGCAGACAGCTGTGCACCGGCGGGCCACTCACAACTCCAGCTCCGGCCGCGAGATGGGGACGCTGCAAGTGGCCACCCTTGAGCGTGCCTGCGCAGGAGGAGGCTTTCGGCCGCTCGCGCTCTCCCTGGAACACGGCGTTGCCTCGTGTGCTCCAAAGCATGCCTTTGGTTCGCTGCAAATCCAGCATGTTGGGGCGCTAGTCCCGACACCTGCAGAAGAGCAGAGGGAGCCATGTCGTCACCAAGTGAATGAGATGCAAACGAGCAGATCAATCCCCAGCAGCAGGCAGGGGGCGCCAAGTCCAACAAACAAAGCACAAAGCAAAGGCAAAAGGCCCCAAGCCAACAAAGAAGCAAGCAACTCGTCCCTTCTTAGCCAGGGCAGGGAGAAGGTGGCGGCGTAGGCCCACAAGGGGGAGCCAAAGGCCACGTCCACCTCTCCGAGCTTCTCATCATTCCCAAAGCACTGTTCTGTCATTGACTGGAGGAAATCAGGGGAAAGCGCGAACGCAGTCCCCCACTACCACAAATTATGCAGTCGAGTTTCCCGCATTTGGGGAAATCGCAGGGGTCAGCACACCCGGAGTGCAATGGATGAGCCTCACCCTGGGAGAACCACCTTAGTGATCATGGTATCTCCCCTGCCAGGTAAGTATGAGTCGGAGCCCGCCGGGCCGACGAGCGCCCCTCTGGCGCAGCCCCCCAGCATCGCGGAGTCTCGTGCACCAAAAGTAAGGGGTGGTGTGGCCCGGCGGCGCCTGCACGGACGCTCCCCGAGTGGGTGACGCCGGGCGCTCAAGGCGCAGCTGACGCCCCGTCCGTCCCCCAGAGGGCAGGCCGAGCTCAAGCGGAAAACCGTCCAAGATGCACAGCAGCAGCAGCCTGATCATTTGCATATAGGGGCGGCTGCTCCCAAGCACTACGTCGCTGCGGCCGGGAACAGGCAGGCAGCTAGAGCTCTGCAGCTGCCACCCTCTGCTGGCACCCTGTCGTGACTCACTCAGCTGCGGCCAGGAGGACGCACGGTGGAGGAGGCTCAAGGGCAGGCCCAGCAGCTGCTTCGGGTCGACCGACCGAACGGCAGACAGCTGTGCACCGGCGGGCCACTCACAACTCCAGCTCCGGCCGCGAGATGGGGACGCTGCAAGTGGCCACCCTTGAGCGTGCCTGCGCAGGAGGAGGCTTTCGGCCGCTCGCGCTCTCCCTGGAACACGGCGTTGCCTCGTGTGCTCCAAAGCATGCCTTTGGTTCGCTGCAAATCCAGCATGTTGGGGCGCTAGTCCCGACACCTGCAGAAGAGCAGAGGGAGCCATGTCGTCACCAAGTGAATGAGATGCAAACGAGCAGATCAATCCCCAGCAGCAGGCAGGGGGCGCCAAGTCCAACAAACAAAGCACAAAGCAAAGGCAAAAGGCCCCAAGCCAACAAAGAAGCAAGCAACTCGTCCCTTCTTAGCCAGGGCAGGGAGAAGGTGGCGGCGTAGGCCCACAAGGGGGAGCCAAAGGCCACGTCCACCTCTCCGAGCTTCTCATCATTCCCAAAGCACTGTTCTGTCATTGACTGGAGGAAATCAGGGGAAAGCGCGAACGCAGTCCCCCACTACCACAAATTATGCAGTCGAGTTTCCCGCATTTGGGGAAATCGCAGGGGTCAGCACACCCGGAGTGCAATGGATGAGCCTCACCCTGGGAGAACCACCTTAGTGATCATGGTATCTCCCCTGCCAGGTAAGTATGAGTCGGAGCCCGCCGGGCCGACGAGCGCCCCTCTGGCGCAGCCCCCCAGCATCGCGGAGTCTCGTGCACCAAAAGTAAGGGGTGGTGTGGCCCGGCGGCGCCTGCACGGACGCTCCCCGAGTGGGTGACGCCGGGCGCTCAAGGCGCAGCTGACGCCCCGTCCGTCCCCCAGAGGGCAGGCCGAGCTCAAGCGGAAAACCGTCCAAGATGCACAGCAGCAGCAGCCTGATCATTTGCATATAGGGGCGGCTGCTCCCAAGCACTACGTCGCTGCGGCCGGGAACAGGCAGGCAGCTAGAGCTCTGCAGCTGCCACCCTCTGCTGGCACCCTGTCGTGACTCACTCAGCTGCGGCCAGGAGGACGCACGGTGGAGGAGGCTCAAGGGCAGGCCCAGCAGCTGCTTCGGGTCGACCGACCGAACGGCAGACAGCTGTGCACCGGCGGGCCACTCACAACTCCAGCTCCGGCCGCGAGATGGGGACGCTGCAAGTGGCCACCCTTGAGCGTGCCTGCGCAGGAGGAGGCTTTCGGCCGCTCGCGCTCTCCCTGGAACACGGCGTTGCCTCGTGTGCTCCAAAGCATGCCTTTGGTTCGCTGCAAATCCAGCATGTTGGGGCGCTAGTCCCGACACCTGCAGAAGAGCAGAGGGAGCCATGTCGTCACCAAGTGAATGAGATGCAAACGAGCAGATCAATCCCCAGCAGCAGGCAGGGGGCGCCAAGTCCAACAAACAAAGCACAAAGCAAAGGCAAAAGGCCCCAAGCCAACAAAGAAGCAAGCAACTCGTCCCTTCTTAGCCAGGGCAGGGAGAAGGTGGCGGCGTAGGCCCACAAGGGGGAGCCAAAGGCCACGTCCACCTCTCCGAGCTTCTCATCATTCCCAAAGCACTGTTCTGTCATTGACTGGAGGAAATCAGGGGAAAGCGCGAACGCAGTCCCCCACTACCACAAATTATGCAGTCGAGTTTCCCGCATTTGGGGAAATCGCAGGGGTCAGCACACCCGGAGTGCAATGGATGAGCCTCACCCTGGGAGAACCACCTTAGTGATCATGGTATCTCCCCTGCCAGGTAAGTATGAGTCGGAGCCCGCCGGGCCGACGAGCGCCCCTCTGGCGCAGCCCCCCAGCATCGCGGAGTCTCGTGCACCAAAAGTAAGGGGTGGTGTGGCCCGGCGGCGCCTGCACGGACGCTCCCCGAGTGGGTGACGCCGGGCGCTCAAGGCGCAGCTGACGCCCCGTCCGTCCCCCAGAGGGCAGGCCGAGCTCAAGCGGAAAACCGTCCAAGATGCACAGCAGCAGCAGCCTGATCATTTGCATATAGGGGCGGCTGCTCCCAAGCACTACGTCGCTGCGGCCGGGAACAGGCAGGCAGCTAGAGCTCTGCAGCTGCCACCCTCTGCTGGCACCCTGTCGTGACTCACTCAGCTGCGGCCAGGAGGACGCACGGTGGAGGAGGCTCAAGGGCAGGCCCAGCAGCTGCTTCGGGTCGACCGACCGAACGGCAGACAGCTGTGCACCGGCGGGCCACTCACAACTCCAGCTCCGGCCGCGAGATGGGGACGCTGCAAGTGGCCACCCTTGAGCGTGCCTGCGCAGGAGGAGGCTTTCGGCCGCTCGCGCTCTCCCTGGAACACGGCGTTGCCTCGTGTGCTCCAAAGCATGCCTTTGGTTCGCTGCAAATCCAGCATGTTGGGGCGCTAGTCCCGACACCTGCAGAAGAGCAGAGGGAGCCATGTCGTCACCAAGTGAATGAGATGCAAACGAGCAGATCAATCCCCAGCAGCAGGCAGGGGGCGCCAAGTCCAACAAACAAAGCACAAAGCAAAGGCAAAAGGCCCCAAGCCAACAAAGAAGCAAGCAACTCGTCCCTTCTTAGCCAGGGCAGGGAGAAGGTGGCGGCGTAGGCCCACAAGGGGGAGCCAAAGGCCACGTCCACCTCTCCGAGCTTCTCATCATTCCCAAAGCACTGTTCTGTCATTGACTGGAGGAAATCAGGGGAAAGCGCGAACGCAGTCCCCCACTACCACAAATTATGCAGTCGAGTTTCCCGCATTTGGGGAAATCGCAGGGGTCAGCACACCCGGAGTGCAATGGATGAGCCTCACCCTGGGAGAACCACCTTAGTGATCATGGTATCTCCCCTGCCAGGTAAGTATGAGTCGGAGCCCGCCGGGCCGACGAGCGCCCCTCTGGCGCAGCCCCCCAGCATCGCGGAGTCTCGTGCACC
The DNA here is from genome assembly GCF_046119375.1 of Phyllobates terribilis. Taxonomy (NCBI): domain Eukaryota; kingdom Metazoa; phylum Chordata; class Amphibia; order Anura; family Dendrobatidae; genus Phyllobates; species Phyllobates terribilis. The sequence goes on along the minus strand of NW_027365074.1, from coordinate 120,022 downwards.
AAAAGTAAGGGGTGGTGTGGCCCGGCGGCGCCTGCACGGACGCTCCCCGAGTGGGTGACGCCGGGCGCTCAAGGCGCAGCTGACGCCCCGTCCGTCCCCCAGAGGGCAGGCCGAGCTCAAGCGGAAAACCGTCCAAGATGCACAGCAGCAGCAGCCTGATCATTTGCATATAGGGGCGGCTGCTCCCAAGCACTACGTCGCTGCGGCCGGGAACAGGCAGGCAGCTAGAGCTCTGCAGCTGCCACCCTCTGCTGGCACCCTGTCGTGACTCACTCAGCTGCGGCCAGGAGGACGCACGGTGGAGGAGGCTCAAGGGCAGGCCCAGCAGCTGCTTCGGGTCGACCGACCGAACGGCAGACAGCTGTGCACCGGCGGGCCACTCACAACTCCAGCTCCGGCCGCGAGATGGGGACGCTGCAAGTGGCCACCCTTGAGCGTGCCTGCGCAGGAGGAGGCTTTCGGCCGCTCGCGCTCTCCTGGAACACGGCGTTGCCTCGTGTGCTCCAAAGCATGCCTTTGGTTCGCTGCAAATCCAGCATGTTGGGGCGCTAGTCCCGACACCTGCAGAAGAGCAGAGGGAGCCATGTCGTCACCAAGTGAATGAGATGCAAACGAGCAGATCAATCCCCAGCAGCAGGCAGGGGGCGCCAAGTCCAACAAACAAAGCACAAAGCAAAGGCAAAAGGCCCAAGCCAACAAAGAAGCAAGCAACTCGTCCCTTCTTAGCCAGGGCAGGGAGAAGGTGGCGGCGTAGGCCCACAAGGGGGAGCCAAAGGCCACGTCCACCTCTCCGAGCTTCTCATCATTCCCAAAGCACTGTTCTGTCATTGACTGGAGGAAATCAGGGGAAAGCGCGAACGCAGTCCCCCACTACCACAAATTATGCAGTCGAGTTTCCCGCATTTGGGGAAATCGCAGGGGTCAGCACACCCGGAGTGCAATGGATGAGCCTCACCCTGGGAGAACCACCTTAGTGATCATGGTATCTCCCCTGCCAGGTAAGTATGAGTCGGAGCCCGCCGGGCCGACGAGCGCCCCTCTGGCGCAGCCCCCCAGCATCGCGGAGTCTCGTGCACCAAAAGTAAGGGGTGGTGTGGCCCGGCGGCGCCTGCACGGACGCTCCCCGAGTGGGTGACGCCGGGCGCTCAAGGCGCAGCTGACGCCCCGGTCCGTCCCCCAGAGGGCAGGCCGAGCTCAAGCGGAAAACCGTCCAAGATGCACAGCAGCAGCAGCCTGATCATTTGCATATAGGGGCGGCTGCTCCCAAGCACTACGTCGCTGCGGCCGGGAACAGGCAGGCAGCTAGAGCTCTGCAGCTGCCACCCTCTGCTGGCACCCTGTCGTGACTCACTCAGCTGCGGCCAGGAGGACGCACGGTGGAGGAGGCTCAAGGGCAGGCCCAGCAGCTGCTTCGGGTCGACCGACCGAACGGCAGACAGCTGTGCACCGGCGGGCCACTCACAACTCCAGCTCCGGCCGCGAGATGGGGACGCTGCAAGTGGCCACCCTTGAGCGTGCCTGCGCAGGAGGAGGGCTTTCGGCCGCTCGCGCTCTCCCTGGAACACGGCGTTGCCTCGTGTGCTCCAAAGCATGCCTTTGGTTCGCTGCAAATCCAGCATGTTGGGGCGCTAGTCCCGACACCTGCAGAAGAGCAGAGGGAGCCATGTCGTCACAAGTGAATGAGATGCAAACGAGCAGATCAATCCCCAGCAGCAGGCAGGGGCGCCAAGTCCAACAAACAAAGCACAAAGCAAAGGCAAAAGGCCCCAAGCCAACAAAGAAGCAAGCAACTCGTCCCTTCTTAGCCAGGGCAGGGAGAAGGTGGCGGCGTAGGCCCACAAGGGGGAGCCAAAGGCCACGTCCACCTCTCCGAGCTTCTCATCATTCCCAAAGCACTGTTCTGTCATTGACTGGAGGAAATCAGGGGAAAGCGCGAACGCAGTCCCCCACTACCACAAATTATGCAGTCGAGTTTCCCGCATTTGGGGAAATCGCAGGGGTCAGCACACCCGGAGTGCAATGGATGAGCCTCACCCTGGGAGAACCACCTTAGTGATCATGGTATCTCCCCTGCCAGGTAAGTATGAGTCTGGAGCCCGCCGGGCCGACGAGCGCCCCTCTGGCGCAGCCCCCCAGCATCGCGGAGTCTCGTGCACCAAAAGTAAGGGGTGGTGTGGCCCGGCGGCGCCTGCACGGACGCTCCCCGAGTGGGTGACGCCGGGCGCTCAAGGCGCAGCTGACGCCCCGTCCGTCCCCCAGAGGCAGGCCGAGCTCAAGCGGAAAACCGTCCAAGATGCACAGCAGCAGCAGCCTGATCATTTGCATATAGGGGGCGGCTGCTCCCAAGCACTACGTCGCTGCGGCCGGGAACAGGCAGGCAGCTAGAGCTCTGCAGCTGCCACCCTCTGCTGGCACCCTGTCGTGACTCACTCAGCTGCGGCCAGGAGGACGCACGGTGGAGGAGGGCTCAAGGGCAGGCCCAGCAGCTGCTTCGGGTCGACCGACCGAACGGCAGACAGCTGTGCACCGGCGGGCCACTCACAACTCCAGCTCCGGCCGCGAGATGGGGACGCTGCAAGTGGCCCACCCTTGAGCGTGCCTGCGCAGGAGGAGGCTTTCGGCGCTCGCGCTCTCCCTGGAACACGGCGTTGCCTCGTGTGCTCCAAAGCATGCCTTTGGTTCGCTGCAAATCCAGCATGTTTGGGGCGCTAGTCCCGACACCTGCAGAAGAGCAGAGGGAGCCATGTCGTCACCAAGTGAATGAGATGCAAACGAGCAGATCAATTCCCCAGCAGCAGGCAGGGGGCGCCAAGTCCAACAAACAAAGCACAAAGCAAAGGCAAAAGGCCCCAAGCCAACAAAGAAGCAAGCAACTCGTCCCTTCTTAGCCAGGGCAGGGAGAAGGTGGCGGCGTAGGCCCACAAGGGGGAGCCAAAGGCCACGTCCACCTCTCCGAGCTTCTCATCATTCCAAAGCACTGTTCTGTCATTGACTGGAGGAAATCAGGGGAAAGCGCGAACGCAGTCCCCCACTACCACAAATTATGCAGTCGAGTTTCCCGCATTTGGGGAAATCGCAGGGGTCAGCACACCCGGAGTGCAAATGGATGAGCCTCACCCTGGGAGAACCACCTTAGTGATCATGGATCTCCCCTGCCAGGTAAGTATGAGTTGGAGCCCGCCGGGCCGACGAGCGCCCCTCTGGCGCAGCCCCCCAGCATCGCGGAGTCTCGTGCACCAAAAGTAAGGGGTGGTGTGGCCCGGCGGCGCCTGCCACGGACGCTCCGAGTGGGTGACGCCGGGCGCTCAAGGCGCAGCTGACGCCCCGTCGTCCCCAGAGGGCAGCCGAGCTCAAGCGGAAAACCGTCCAAGATGCACAGCAGCAGCAGCCTGATCATTTGCATATAGGGGCGGCTGCTCCCAAGCACTACGTCGCTGCGGCCGGGAACAGGCAGGCAGCTAGAGCTCTGCAGCTGCCACCCTCTGCTGGCACCCTGTCGTGACTCACTCAGCTGCGGCCAGGAGGACGCACGGTGGAGGAGGCTCAAGGGCAGGCCCAGCAGCTGGCTTCGGGTCGACCGACCGAACGGCAGACAGCTGTGCACCGGCGGGCCACTCACAACTCCAGCTCCGGCCGCGAGATGGGGACGCTGCAAGTGGCCACCCTTGAGCGTGCCTGCGCAGGAGGAGGCTTTCGGCCGCTCTCGCTCTCTCCCTGGAACACGGCGTTGCCTCGTGTGCTCCAAAGCATGCCTTTGGTTCGCTGCTAATCCAGCATGTTGGGGCGCTAGTCCCGACACCTGCAGAATAGCAGAGGGAGCCATGTCGTCACCAAGTGAATGAGATGCAAACGAGCAGATCAATCCCCAGCAGCAGGCAGGGGGCGCCAAGTTCCAACAAACAAAGGCACAAAGCAAAGGCAAAAGGCCCCAAGCCAACAAGAGAGCAAGCAACTCGTCCCTTCTTAGCCAGGGCAGGGAGAGGTGGCGGCGTAGGCCCACAAGGGGGAGCCAAAGGCCACGTCCACCTCTCCGAGCTTCTCATCATCCCAAAGCACTGTTCTGTCATTGACTGGAGGAATCAGGGGAAAGCGCGAACGCAGTCCCCCACTACCACAATTATGCAGTCGAGTTTCCCGCATTTGGGGAAATGCAGGGGTCAGCACACCCGGAGTGCAATGGATGAGCCTCACCCTGGGAGAACCACCTTAGTGATCATGGTATCTCCCCTGCCCAGGTAAGTATGAGTTGGAGCCCGCCGGGCCGACGAGCGCCCCTCTGGCGCAGCCCCCAGCATCGCGGAGTCTCGTGCACCAAAAGTAAGGGGTGGTGTGGCCCGGCGGCGCCTGCAGGACGCTCCCCGAGTGGGTGACGCCGGGCGCTCAAGGCGCAGCTGACGCCCGTCCGTCCCCCAGAGGGCAGGCCGGAGCTCAAGCGGAAAACCGTCCAAGATGCACAGCAGCAGCAGCCTGATCATTTGCATATAGGGGTGGCTGCTCCCAAGCACTACGTCGCTGCGGCCGGGAACAGGCAGGCAGCTAGAGCTCTGCAGCTGCCACCCTCTGCTGGGCACCCTGTCTGTGACTCACTCAGCTGCGGCCAGGAGGACGCACGGTGGAGGAGGCTCAAGGGCAGGCCCAGCAGCTGCTTCGGGTCGACCGACCGAACGGCAGACAGCTGTGCACCGGCGGGCCACTCACAACTCCAGCTCCGGCCGCGAGATGGGGACGCTGCAAGTGGCCACCCTTGAGCGTGCCTGCGCCAGGAGGAGGCTTTCGGGCGCTCTCGCTCTCCCTGGAACACGGCGTTGCTCGTGTGCTCCAAAGCATGCTTTGGTTCGCTGCAATCCAGCATGTTGGGGCGCTAGTCCCGACACCTGCAGAAGAGCAGAGGGAGCCATGTCGTCACCAAGTGAATGAGATGCAAACTAGCAGATCAATCCCCAGCAGCAGGCAGGGGGCGCCAGTCCAACAAACAAAGCACAAAGCAAAGGCAAAAGGCCCCAAGCCAAAAAAGAAGCAAGCAACTCGTCCCTTCTTAGCCCAGGGCAGGGAGAAGGTGGCGGCGTAGCCACAGGGGGAGCCAAGGCCACGTCCACCTCTCCGAGCTTCTCATCATTCCCAAAGCACTGTTCTGTCATTGACTGGAGGAAATCAGGGGAAAGCGCGAACGCAGTCCCCCCTACCACAAATTATGCAGTCGAGTTTCCCCGCATTTGGGGAAATCGCAGGGGTCAGCACACCAGAGTGCAATGGATGAGCCTCACCCTGGGAGAACCACCTTAGTGATCATGGTATCTCCCCTGCCAGGTAAGTATGAGTCGGAGCCCGCCGGGCCGACGAGCGCCCCTCTGGCGCAGCCCCCCAGCACGCGGAGTCTCGTGCACCAAAGTAAGGGGTGGTGTGGCCCGGCGGCGCCTGCACGGACGCTCCCCGAGTGGTGAGCCGGGGCGCTCAAGGCGCAGCTGACGCCCGTCCGTCCCCAGAGGGCAGGCCGGGCTCAAGCGAAAACCGTCCAAGATGCACAGCAGCAGCAGCCTGATCATTTGCATTTAGGGGCGGCTGCTCCCAAGCACTACGTCGCTGCGGCCGGGAACAGGCAGGCAGCTAGAGCTCTGCAGCTGCCACCCTCTTGCTGGCACCCTGTCGTGACTCACTCAGCTGCGGCCAGGAGGACGCACGGTGGAGGAGGCTCAAGGCAGGCCCCAGCAGCTGCTTCGGGTCGACCGACCGAACGGCAGACAGCTGTGCACCGGCGGGCCACTCACAACTCCAGCTCCGGCCGCGAGATGGGGACGCTGCAAGTGGCCACCCTTGAGCGTGCCGTGCCTGCGCAGGAGGAGGCTTTCGGCCGCTCGCGCTCTCCCTGGAACACGGCGTTGCCTCGTGTGCTCCAAAGCATGCCTTTGGTTCGCTGCAAATCCAGCATGTTGGGGCGCTAGTCCCGACACCTGCAGAAGAGCAGAGGGAGCCATGTCGTCACCAAGTGAATGAGATGCAAACGAGCAGATCAATCCCCAGCAGCAGGCAGGGGGCGCCAAGTCCAACAAACAAAGCACAAAGCAAAGGCAAAAGGCCCCAAGCCAACAAAGAAGCAAGCAACTCGTCCCTTCTTAGCCAGGGCAGGGAGAAGGTGGCGGCGTAGGCCCACAAGGGGGAGCCAAAGGCCACGTCCACCTCTCCGAGCTTCTCATCATTCCCAAAGCACTGTTCTGTCATTGACTGGAGGAAATCAGGGGAAAGCGCGAACGCAGTCCCCCACTACCACAAATTATGCAGTCGAGTTTCCCGCATTTGGGGAAATCGCAGGGGTCAGCACACCCGGAGTGCAATGGATGAGCCTCACCCTGGGAGAACCACCTTAGTGATCATGGTATCTCCCCTGCCAGGTAAGTATGAGTTGGAGCCCGCCGGGCTGACGAGCGCCCCTCTGGCGCAGCCCCCCAGCATCGCGGAGTCTCGTGCACCAAAAGTAAGGGGTGGTGTGGCCCGGCGGCGCCTGCACGGACGCTCCCCGAGTGGGTGACGCCGGGCGCTCAAGGCGCAGCTGACGCCCCGTCCGTCCCCCAGAGGGCAGGCCGAGCTCAAGCGGAAAACCGTCCAAGATGCACAGCAGCAGCAGCCTGATCATTTGCATATAGGGGCGGCTGCTCCCAAGCACTACGTCGCTGCGGCCGGGAACAGGCAGGCAGCTAGAGCTCTGCAGCTGCCACCCTCTGCTGGCACCCTGTCGTGACTCACTCAGCTGCGGCCAGGAGGACGCACGGTGGAGGAGGCTCAAGGGCAGGCCCAGCAGCTGCTTCGGGTCGACCGACCGAACGGCAGACAGCTGTGCACCGGCGGGCCACTCACAACTCCAGCTCCGGCCGCGAGATGGGGACGCTGCAAGTGGCCACCCTTGAGCGTGCCTGCGCAGGAGGAGGCTTTCGGCCGCTCGCGCTCTCCCTGGAACACGGCGTTGCCTCGTGTGCTCCAAAGCATGCCTTTGGTTCGCTGCAAATCCAGCATGTTGGGGCGCTAGTCCCGACACCTGCAGAAGAGCAGAGGGAGCCATGTCGTCACCAAGTGAATGAGATGCAAACGAGCAGATCAATCCCCAGCAGCAGGCAGGGGGCGCCAAGTCCAACAAACAAAGCACAAAGCAAAGGCAAAAGGCCCCAAGCCAACAAAGAAGCAAGCAACTCGTCCCTTCTTAGCCAGGGCAGGGAGAAGGTGGCGGCGTAGGCCCACAAGGGGGAGCCAAAGGCCACGTCCACCTCTCCGAGCTTCTCATCATTCCCAAAGCACTGTTCTGTCATTGACTGGAGGAAATCAGGGGAAAGCGCGAACGCAGTCCCCCACTACCACAAATTATGCAGTCGAGTTTCCCGCATTTGGGGAAATCGCAGGGGTCAGCACACCCGGAGTGCAATGGATGAGCCTCACCCTGGGAGAACCACCTTAGTGATCATGGTATCTCCCCTGCCAGGTAAGTATGAGTTGGAGCCCGCCGGGCCGACGAGCGCCCCTCTGGCGCAGCCCCCCAGCATCGCGGAGTCTCGTGCACCAAAAGTAAGGGGTGGTGTGGCCCGGCGGCGCCTGCACGGACGCTCCCCGAGTGGGTGACGCCGGGCGCTCAAGGCGCAGCTGACGCCCCGTCCGTCCCCCAGAGGGCAGGCCGAGCTCAAGCGGAAAACCGTCCAAGATGCACAGCAGCAGCAGCCTGATCATTTGCATATAGGGGCGGCTGCTCCCAAGCACTACGTCGCTGCGGCCGGGAACAGGCAGGCAGCTAGAGCTCTGCAGCTGCCACCCTCTGCTGGCACCCTGTCGTGACTCACTCAGCTGCGGCCAGGAGGACGCACGGTGGAGGAGGCTCAAGGGCAGGCCCAGCAGCTGCTTCGGGTCGACCGACCGAACGGCAGACAGCTGTGCACCGGCGGGCCACTCACAACTCCAGCTCCGGCCGCGAGATGGGGACGCTGCAAGTGGCCACCCTTGAGCGTGCCTGCGCAGGAGGAGGCTTTCGGCCGCTCGCGCTCTCCCTGGAACACGGCGTTGCCTCGTGTGCTCCAAAGCATGCCTTTGGTTCGCTGCAAATCCAGCATGTTGGGGCGCTAGTCCCGACACCTGCAGAAGAGCAGAGGGAGCCATGTCGTCACCAAGTGAATGAGATGCAAACGAGCAGATCAATCCCCAGCAGCAGGCAGGGGGCGCCAAGTCCAACAAACAAAGCACAAAGCAAAGGCAAAAGGCCCCAAGCCAACAAAGAAGCAAGCAACTCGTCCCTTCTTAGCCAGGGCAGGGAGAAGGTGGCGGCGTAGGCCCACAAGGGGGAGCCAAAGGCCACGTCCACCTCTCCGAGCTTCTCATCATTCCCAAAGCACTGTTCTGTCATTGACTGGAGGAAATCAGGGGAAAGCGCGAACGCAGTCCCCCACTACCACAAATTATGCAGTCGAGTTTCCCGCATTTGGGGAAATCGCAGGGGTCAGCACACCCGGAGTGCAATGGATGAGCCTCACCCTGGGAGAACCACCTTAGTGATCATGGTATCTCCCCTGCCAGGTAAGTATGAGTTGGAGCCCGCCGGGCCGACGAGCGCCCCTCTGGCGCAGCCCCCCAGCATCGCGGAGTCTCGTGCACCAAAAGTAAGGGGTGGTGTGGCCCGGCGGCGCCTGCACGGACGCTCCCCGAGTGGGTGACGCCGGGCGCTCAAGGCGCAGCTGACGCCCCGTCCGTCCCCCAGAGGGCAGGCCGAGCTCAAGCGGAAAACCGTCCAAGATGCACAGCAGCAGCAGCCTGATCATTTGCATATAGGGGCGGCTGCTCCCAAGCACTACGTCGCTGCGGCCGGGAACAGGCAGGCAGCTAGAGCTCTGCAGCTGCCACCCTCTGCTGGCACCCTGTCGTGACTCACTCAGCTGCGGCCAGGAGGACGCACGGTGGAGGAGGCTCAAGGGCAGGCCCAGCAGCTGCTTCGGGTCGACCGACCGAACGGCAGACAGCTGTGCACCGGCGGGCCACTCACAACTCCAGCTCCGGCCGCGAGATGGGGACGCTGCAAGTGGCCACCCTTGAGCGTGCCTGCGCAGGAGGAGGCTTTCGGCCGCTCGCGCTCTCCCTGGAACACGGCGTTGCCTCGTGTGCTCCAAAGCATGCCTTTGGTTCGCTGCAAATCCAGCATGTTGGGGCGCTAGTCCCGACACCTGCAGAAGAGCAGAGGGAGCCATGTCGTCACCAAGTGAATGAGATGCAAACGAGCAGATCAATCCCCAGCAGCAGGCAGGGGGGCGCCAAGTCCAACAAACAAAGCACAAAGCAAAGGCAAAAGGCCCCAAGCCAACAAAGAAGCAAGCAACTCGTCCCTTCTTAGCCAGGGCAGGGAGAAGGTGGCGGCGTAGGCCCACAAGGGGGAGCCAAAGGCCACGTCCACCTCTCCGAGCTTCTCATCATTCCCAAAGCACTGTTCTGTCATTGACTGGAGGAAATCAGGGGAAAGCGCGAACGCAGTCCCCCACTACCACAAATTATGCAGTCGAGTTTCCCGCATTTGGGGAAATCGCAGGGGTCAGCACACCCGGAGTGCAATGGATGAGCCTCACCCTGGGAGAACCACCTTAGTGATCATGGTATCTCCCCTGCCAGGTAAGTATGAGTTGGAGCCCGCCGGGCCGACGAGCGCCCCTCTGGCGCAGCCCCCCAGCATCGCGGAGTCTCGTGCACCAAAAGTAAGGGGTGGTGTGGCCCGGCGGCGCCTGCACGGACGCTCCCCGAGTGGGTGACGCCGGGCGCTCAAGGCGCAGCTGACGCCCCGTCCGTCCCCCAGAGGGCAGGCCGAGCTCAAGCGGAAAACCGTCCAAGATGCACAGCAGCAGCAGCCTGATCATTTGCATATAGGGGCGGCTGCTCCCAAGCACTACGTCGCTGCGGCCGGGAACAGGCAGGCAGCTAGAGCTCTGCAGCTGCCACCCTCTGCTGGCACCCTGTCGTGACTCACTCAGCTGCGGCCAGGAGGACGCACGGTGGAGGAGGCTCAAGGGCAGGCCCAGCAGCTGCTTCGGGTCGACCGACCGAACGGCAGACAGCTGTGCACCGGCGGGCCACTCACAACTCCAGCTCCGGCCGCGAGATGGGGACGCTGCAAGTGGCCACCCTTGAGCGTGCCTGCGCAGGAGGAGGCTTTCGGCCGCTCGCGCTCTCCCTGGAACACGGCGTTGCCTCGTGTGCTCCAAAGCATGCCTTTGGTTCGCTGCAAATCCAGCATGTTGGGGCGCTAGTCCCGACACCTGCAGAAGAGCAGAGGGAGCCATGTCGTCACCAAGTGAATGAGATGCAAACGAGCAGATCAATCCCCAGCAGCAGGCAGGGGGCGCCAAGTCCAACAAACAAAGCACAAAGCAAAGGCAAAAGGCCCCAAGCCAACAAAGAAGCAAGCAACTCGTCCCTTCTTAGCCAGGGCAGGGAGAAGGTGGCGGCGTAGGCCCACAAGGGGGAGCCAAAGGCCACGTCCACCTCTCCGAGCTTCTCATCATTCCCAAAGCACTGTTCTGTCATTGACTGGAGGAAATCAGGGGAAAGCGCGAACGCAGTCCCCCACTACCACAAATTATGCAGTCGAGTTTCCCGCATTTGGGGAAATCGCAGGGGTCAGCACACCCGGAGTGCAATGGATGAGCCTCACCCTGGGAGAACCACCTTAGTGATCATGGTATCTCCCCTGCCAGGTAAGTATGAGTTGGAGCCCGCCGGGCCGACGAGCGCCCCTCTGGCGCAGCCCCCCAGCATCGCGGAGTCTCGTGCACCAAAAGTAAGGGGTGGTGTGGCCCGGCGGCGCCTGCACGGACGCTCCCCGAGTGGGTGACGCCGGGCGCTCAAGGCGCAGCTGACGCCCCGTCCGTCCCCCAGAGGGCAGGCCGAGCTCAAGCGGAAAACCGTCCAAGATGCACAGCAGCAGCAGCCTGATCATTTGCATATAGGGGCGGCTGCTCCCAAGCACTACGTCGCTGCGGCCGGGAACAGGCAGGCAGCTAGAGCTCTGCAGCTGCCACCCTCTGCTGGCACCCTGTCGTGACTCACTCAGCTGCGGCCAGGAGGACGCACGGTGGAGGAGGCTCAAGGGCAGGCCCAGCAGCTGCTTCGGGTCGACCGACCGAACGGCAGACAGCTGTGCACCGGCGGGCCACTCACAACTCCAGCTCCGGCCGCGAGATGGGGACGCTGCAAGTGGCCACCCTTGAGCGTGCCTGCGCAGGAGGAGGCTTTCGGCCGCTCGCGCTCTCCCTGGAACACGGCGTTGCCTCGTGTGCTCCAAAGCATGCCTTTGGTTCGCTGCAAATCCAGCATGTTGGGGCGCTAGTCCCGACACCTGCAGAAGAGCAGAGGGAGCCATGTCGTCACCAAGTGAATGAGATGCAAACGAGCAGATCAATCCCCAGCAGCAGGCAGGGGGGCGCCAAGTCCAACAAACAAAGCACAAAGCAAAGGCAAAAGGCCCCAAGCCAACAAAGAAGCAAGCAACTCGTCCCTTCTTAGCCAGGGCAGGGAGAAGGTGGCGGCGTAGGCCCACAAGGGGGAGCCAAAGGCCACGTCCACCTCTCCGAGCTTCTCATCATTCCCAAAGCACTGTTCTGTCATTGACTGGAGGAAATCAGGGGAAAGCGCGAACGCAGTCCCCCACTACCACAAATTATGCAGTCGAGTTTCCCGCATTTGGGGAAATCGCAGGGGTCAGCACACCCGGAGTGCAATGGATGAGCCTCACCCTGGGAGAACCACCTTAGTGATCATGGTATCTCCCCTGCCAGGTAAGTATGAGTTGGAGCCCGCCGGGCCGACGAGCGCCCCTCTGGCGCAGCCCCCCAGCATCGCGGAGTCTCGTGCACCAAAAGTAAGGGGTGGTGTGGCCCGGCGGCGCCTGCACGGACGCTCCCCGAGTGGGTGACGCCGGGCGCTCAAGGCGCAGCTGACGCCCCGTCCGTCCCCCAGAGGGCAGGCCGAGCTCAAGCGGAAAACCGTCCAAGATGCACAGCAGCAGCAGCCTGATCATTTGCATATAGGGGCGGCTGCTCCCAAGCACTACGTCGCTGCGGCCGGGAACAGGCAGGCAGCTAGAGCTCTGCAGCTGCCACCCTCTGCTGGCACCCTGTCGTGACTCACTCAGCTGCGGCCAGGAGGACGCACGGTGGAGGAGGCTCAAGGGCAGGCCCAGCAGCTGCTTCGGGTCGACCGACCGAACGGCAGACAGCTGTGCACCGGCGGGCCACTCACAACTCCAGCTCCGGCCGCGAGATGGGGACGCTGCAAGTGGCCACCCTTGAGCGTGCCTGCGCAGGAGGAGGCTTTCGGCCGCTCGCGCTCTCCCTGGAACACGGCGTTGCCTCGTGTGCTCCAAAGCATGCCTTTGGTTCGCTGCAAATCCAGCATGTTGGGGCGCTAGTCCCGACACCTGCAGAAGAGCAGAGGGAGCCATGTCGTCACCAAGTGAATGAGATGCAAACGAGCAGATCAATCCCCAGCAGCAGGCAGGGGGCGCCAAGTCCAACAAACAAAGCACAAAGCAAAGGCAAAAGGCCCCAAGCCAACAAAGAAGCAAGCAACTCGTCCCTTCTTAGCCAGGGCAGGGAGAAGGTGGCGGCGTAGGCCCACAAGGGGGAGCCAAAGGCCACGTCCACCTCTCCGAGCTTCTCATCATTCCCAAAGCACTGTTCTGTCATTGACTGGAGGAAATCAGGGGAAAGCGCGAACGCAGTCCCCCACTACCACAAATTATGCAGTCGAGTTTCCCGCATTTGGGGAAATCGCAGGGGTCAGCACACCCGGAGTGCAATGGATGAGCCTCACCCTGGGAGAACCACCTTAGTGATCATGGTATCTCCCCTGCCAGGTAAGTATGAGTTGGAGCCCGCCGGGCCGACGAGCGCCCCTCTGGCGCAGCCCCCCAGCATCGCGGAGTCTCGTGCACCAAAAGTAAGGGGTGGTGTGGCCCGGCGGCGCCTGCACGGACGCTCCCCGAGTGGGTGACGCCGGGCGCTCAAGGCGCAGCTGACGCCCCGTCCGTCCCCCAGAGGGCAGGCCGAGCTCAAGCGGAAAACCGTCCAAGATGCACAGCAGCAGCAGCCTGATCATTTGCATATAGGGGCGGCTGCTCCCAAGCACTACGTCGCTGCGGCCGGGAACAGGCAGGCAGCTAGAGCTCTGCAGCTGCCACCCTCTGCTGGCACCCTGTCGTGACTCACTCAGCTGCGGCCAGGAGGACGCACGGTGGAGGAGGCTCAAGGGCAGGCCCAGCAGCTGCTTCGGGTCGACCGACCGAACGGCAGACAGCTGTGCACCGGCGGGCCACTCACAACTCCAGCTCCGGCCGCGAGATGGGGACGCTGCAAGTGGCCACCCTTGAGCGTGCCTGCGCAGGAGGAGGCTTTCGGCCGCTCGCGCTCTCCCTGGAACACGGCGTTGCCTCGTGTGCTCCAAAGCATGCCTTTGGTTCGCTGCAAATCCAGCATGTTGGGGCGCTAGTCCCGACACCTGCAGAAGAGCAGAGGGAGCCATGTCGTCACCAAGTGAATGAGATGCAAACGAGCAGATCAATCCCCAGCAGCAGGCAGGGGGCGCCAAGTCCAACAAACAAAGCACAAAGCAAAGGCAAAAGGCCCCAAGCCAACAAAGAAGCAAGCAACTCGTCCCTTCTTAGCCAGGGCAGGGAGAAGGTGGCGGCGTAGGCCCACAAGGGGGAGCCAAAGGCCACGTCCACCTCTCCGAGCTTCTCATCATTCCCAAAGCACTGTTCTGTCATTGACTGGAGGAAATCAGGGGAAAGCGCGAACGCAGTCCCCCACTACCACAAATTATGCAGTCGAGTTTCCCGCATTTGGGGAAATCGCAGGGGTCAGCACACCCGGAGTGCAATGGATGAGCCTCACCCTGGGAGAACCACCTTAGTGATCATGGTATCTCCCCTGCCAGGTAAGTATGAGTTGGAGCCCGCCGGGCCGACGAGCGCCCCTCTGGCGCAGCCCCCCAGCATCGCGGAGTCTCGTGCACCAAAAGTAAGGGGTGGTGTGGCCCGGCGGCGCCTGCACGGACGCTCCCCGAGTGGGTGACGCCGGGCGCTCAAGGCGCAGCTGACGCCCCGTCCGTCCCCCAGAGGGCAGGCCGAGCTCAAGCGGAAAACCGTCCAAGATGCACAGCAGCAGCAGCCTGATCATTTGCATATAGGGGCGGCTGCTCCCAAGCACTACGTCGCTGCGGCCGGGAACAGGCAGGCAGCTAGAGCTCTGCAGCTGCCACCCTCTGCTGGCACCCTGTCGTGACTCACTCAGCTGCGGCCAGGAGGACGCACGGTGGAGGAGGCTCAAGGGCAGGCCCAGCAGCTGCTTCGGGTCGACCGACCGAACGGCAGACAGCTGTGCACCGGCGGGCCACTCACAACTCCAGCTCCGGCCGCGAGATGGGGACGCTGCAAGTGGCCACCCTTGAGCGTGCCTGCGCAGGAGGAGGCTTTCGGCCGCTCGCGCTCTCCCTGGAACACGGCGTTGCCTCGTGTGCTCCAAAGCATGCCTTTGGTTCGCTGCAAATCCAGCATGTTGGGGCGCTAGTCCCGACACCTGCAGAAGAGCAGAGGGAGCCATGTCGTCACCAAGTGAATGAGATGCAAACGAGCAGATCAATCCCCAGCAGCAGGCAGGGGGCGCCAAGTCCAACAAACAAAGCACAAAGCAAAGGCAAAAGGCCCCAAGCCAACAAAGAAGCAAGCAACTCGTCCCTTCTTAGCCAGGGCAGGGAGAAGGTGGCGGCGTAGGCCCACAAGGGGGAGCCAAAGGCCACGTCCACCTCTCCGAGCTTCTCATCATTCCCAAAGCACTGTTCTGTCATTGACTGGAGGAAATCAGGGGAAAGCGCGAACGCAGTCCCCCACTACCACAAATTATGCAGTCGAGTTTCCCGCATTTGGGGAAATCGCAGGGGTCAGCACACCCGGAGTGCAATGGATGAGCCTCACCCTGGGAGAACCACCTTAGTGATCATGGTATCTCCCCTGCCAGGTAAGTATGAGTTGGAGCCCGCCGGGCCGACGAGCGCCCCTCTGGCGCAGCCCCCCAGCATCGCGGAGTCTCGTGCACCAAAAGTAAGGGGTGGTGTGGCCCGGCGGCGCCTGCACGGACGCTCCCCGAGTGGGTGACGCCGGGCGCTCAAGGCGCAGCTGACGCCCCGTCCGTCCCCCAGAGGGCAGGCCGAGCTCAAGCGGAAAACCGTCCAAGATGCACAGCAGCAGCAGCCTGATCATTTGCATATAGGGGCGGCTGCTCCCAAGCACTACGTCGCTGCGGCCGGGAACAGGCAGGCAGCTAGAGCTCTGCAGCTGCCACCCTCTGCTGGCACCCTGTCGTGACTCACTCAGCTGCGGCCAGGAGGACGCACGGTGGAGGAGGCTCAAGGGCAGGCCCAGCAGCTGCTTCGGGTCGACCGACCGAACGGCAGACAGCTGTGCACCGGCGGGCCACTCACAACTCCAGCTCCGGCCGCGAGATGGGGACGCTGCAAGTGGCCACCCTTGAGCGTGCCTGCGCAGGAGGAGGCTTTCGGCCGCTCGCGCTCTCCCTGGAACACGGCGTTGCCTCGTGTGCTCCAAAGCATGCCTTTGGTTCGCTGCAAATCCAGCATGTTGGGGCGCTAGTCCCGACACCTGCAGAAGAGCAGAGGGAGCCATGTCGTCACCAAGTGAATGAGATGCAAACGAGCAGATCAATCCCCAGCAGCAGGCAGGGGGGCGCCAAGTCCAACAAACAAAGCACAAAGCAAAGGCAAAAGGCCCCAAGCCAACAAAGAAGCAAGCAACTCGTCCCTTCTTAGCCAGGGCAGGGAGAAGGTGGCGGCGTAGGCCCACAAGGGGGAGCCAAAGGCCACGTCCACCTCTCCGAGCTTCTCATCATTCCCAAAGCACTGTTCTGTCATTGACTGGAGGAAATCAGGGGAAAGCGCGAACGCAGTCCCCCACTACCACAAATTATGCAGTCGAGTTTCCCGCATTTGGGGAAATCGCAGGGGTCAGCACACCCGGAGTGCAATGGATGAGCCTCACCCTGGGAGAACCACCTTAGTGATCATGGTATCTCCCCTGCCAGGTAAGTATGAGTTGGAGCCCGCCGGGCCGACGAGCGCCCCTCTGGCGCAGCCCCCCAGCATCGCGGAGTCTCGTGCACCAAAAGTAAGGGGTGGTGTGGCCCGGCGGCGCCTGCACGGACGCTCCCCGAGTGGGTGACGCCGGGCGCTCAAGGCGCAGCTGACGCCCCGTCCGTCCCCCAGAGGGCAGGCCGAGCTCAAGCGGAAAACCGTCCAAGATGCACAGCAGCAGCAGCCTGATCATTTGCATATAGGGGCGGCTGCTCCCAAGCACTACGTCGCTGCGGCCGGGAACAGGCAGGCAGCTAGAGCTCTGCAGCTGCCACCCTCTGCTGGCACCCTGTCGTGACTCACTCAGCTGCGGCCAGGAGGACGCACGGTGGAGGAGGCTCAAGGGCAGGCCCAGCAGCTGCTTCGGGTCGACCGACCGAACGGCAGACAGCTGTGCACCGGCGGGCCACTCACAACTCCAGCTCCGGCCGCGAGATGGGGACGCTGCAAGTGGCCACCCTTGAGCGTGCCTGCGCAGGAGGAGGCTTTCGGCCGCTCGCGCTCTCCCTGGAACACGGCGTTGCCTCGTGTGCTCCAAAGCATGCCTTTGGTTCGCTGCAAATCCAGCATGTTGGGGCGCTAGTCCCGACACCTGCAGAAGAGCAGAGGGAGCCATGTCGTCACCAAGTGAATGAGATGCAAACGAGCAGATCAATCCCCAGCAGCAGGCAGGGGGCGCCAAGTCCAACAAACAAAGCACAAAGCAAAGGCAAAAGGCCCCAAGCCAACAAAGAAGCAAGCAACTCGTCCCTTCTTAGCCAGGGCAGGGAGAAGGTGGCGGCGTAGGCCCACAAGGGGGAGCCAAAGGCCACGTCCACCTCTCCGAGCTTCTCATCATTCCCAAAGCACTGTTCTGTCATTGACTGGAGGAAATCAGGGGAAAGCGCGAACGCAGTCCCCCACTACCACAAATTATGCAGTCGAGTTTCCCGCATTTGGGGAAATCGCAGGGGTCAGCACACCCGGAGTGCAATGGATGAGCCTCACCCTGGGAGAACCACCTTAGTGATCATGGTATCTCCCCTGCCAGGTAAGTATGAGTTGGAGCCCGCCGGGCCGACGAGCGCCCCTCTGGCGCAGCCCCCCAGCATCGCGGAGTCTCGTGCACCAAAAGTAAGGGGTGGTGTGGCCCGGCGGCGCCTGCACGGACGCTCCCCGAGTGGGTGACGCCGGGCGCTCAAGGCGCAGCTGACGCCCCGTCCGTCCCCCAGAGGGCAGGCCGAGCTCAAGCGGAAAACCGTCCAAGATGCACAGCAGCAGCAGCCTGATCATTTGCATATAGGGGCGGCTGCTCCCAAGCACTACGTCGCTGCGGCCGGGAACAGGCAGGCAGCTAGAGCTCTGCAGCTGCCACCCTCTGCTGGCACCCTGTCGTGACTCACTCAGCTGCGGCCAGGAGGACGCACGGTGGAGGAGGCTCAAGGGCAGGCCCAGCAGCTGCTTCGGGTCGACCGACCGAACGGCAGACAGCTGTGCACCGGCGGGCCACTCACAACTCCAGCTCCGGCCGCGAGATGGGGACGCTGCAAGTGGCCACCCTTGAGCGTGCCTGCGCAGGAGGAGGCTTTCGGCCGCTCGCGCTCTCCCTGGAACACGGCGTTGCCTCGTGTGCTCCAAAGCATGCCTTTGGTTCGCTGCAAATCCAGCATGTTGGGGCGCTAGTCCCGACACCTGCAGAAGAGCAGAGGGAGCCATGTCGTCACCAAGTGAATGAGATGCAAACGAGCAGATCAATCCCCAGCAGCAGGCAGGGGGGCGCCAAGTCCAACAAACAAAGCACAAAGCAAAGGCAAAAGGCCCCAAGCCAACAAAGAAGCAAGCAACTCGTCCCTTCTTAGCCAGGGCAGGGAGAAGGTGGCGGCGTAGGCCCACAAGGGGGAGCCAAAGGCCACGTCCACCTCTCCGAGCTTCTCATCATTCCCAAAGCACTGTTCTGTCATTGACTGGAGGAAATCAGGGGAAAGCGCGAACGCAGTCCCCCACTACCACAAATTATGCAGTCGAGTTTCCCGCATTTGGGGAAATCGCAGGGGTCAGCACACCCGGAGTGCAATGGATGAGCCTCACCCTGGGAGAACCACCTTAGTGATCATGGTATCTCCCCTGCCAGGTAAGTATGAGTTGGAGCCCGCCGGGCCGACGAGCGCCCCTCTGGCGCAGCCCCCCAGCATCGCGGAGTCTCGTGCACCAAAAGTAAGGGGTGGTGTGGCCCGGCGGCGCCTGCACGGACGCTCCCCGAGTGGGTGACGCCGGGCGCTCAAGGCGCAGCTGACGCCCCGTCCGTCCCCCAGAGGGCAGGCCGAGCTCAAGCGGAAAACCGTCCAAGATGCACAGCAGCAGCAGCCTGATCATTTGCATATAGGGGCGGCTGCTCCCAAGCACTACGTCGCTGCGGCCGGGAACAGGCAGGCAGCTAGAGCTCTGCAGCTGCCACCCTCTGCTGGCACCCTGTCGTGACTCACTCAGCTGCGGCCAGGAGGACGCACGGTGGAGGAGGCTCAAGGGCAGGCCCAGCAGCTGCTTCGGGTCGACCGACCGAACGGCAGACAGCTGTGCACCGGCGGGCCACTCACAACTCCAGCTCCGGCCGCGAGATGGGGACGCTGCAAGTGGCCACCCTTGAGCGTGCCTGCGCAGGAGGAGGCTTTCGGCCGCTCGCGCTCTCCCTGGAACACGGCGTTGCCTCGTGTGCTCCAAAGCATGCCTTTGGTTCGCTGCAAATCCAGCATGTTGGGGCGCTAGTCCCGACACCTGCAGAAGAGCAGAGGGAGCCATGTCGTCACCAAGTGAATGAGATGCAAACGAGCAGATCAATCCCCAGCAGCAGGCAGGGGGCGCCAAGTCCAACAAACAAAGCACAAAGCAAAGGCAAAAGGCCCCAAGCCAACAAAGAAGCAAGCAACTCGTCCCTTCTTAGCCAGGGCAGGGAGAAGGTGGCGGCGTAGGCCCACAAGGGGGAGCCAAAGGCCACGTCCACCTCTCCGAGCTTCTCATCATTCCCAAAGCACTGTTCTGTCATTGACTGGAGGAAATCAGGGGAAAGCGCGAACGCAGTCCCCCACTACCACAAATTATGCAGTCGAGTTTCCCGCATTTGGGGAAATCGCAGGGGTCAGCACACCCGGAGTGCAATGGATGAGCCTCACCCTGGGAGAACCACCTTAGTGATCATGGTATCTCCCCTGCCAGGTAAGTATGAGTTGGAGCCCGCCGGGCCGACGAGCGCCCCTCTGGCGCAGCCCCCCAGCATCGCGGAGTCTCGTGCACCAAAAGTAAGGGGTGGTGTGGCCCGGCGGCGCCTGCACGGACGCTCCCCGAGTGGGTGACGCCGGGCGCTCAAGGCGCAGCTGACGCCCCGTCCGTCCCCCAGAGGGCAGGCCGAGCTCAAGCGGAAAACCGTCCAAGATGCACAGCAGCAGCAGCCTGATCATTTGCATATAGGGGCGGCTGCTCCCAAGCACTACGTCGCTGCGGCCGGGAACAGGCAGGCAGCTAGAGCTCTGCAGCTGCCACCCTCTGCTGGCACCCTGTCGTGACTCACTCAGCTGCGGCCAGGAGGACGCACGGTGGAGGAGGCTCAAGGGCAGGCCCAGCAGCTGCTTCGGGTCGACCGACCGAACGGCAGACAGCTGTGCACCGGCGGGCCACTCACAACTCCAGCTCCGGCCGCGAGATGGGGACGCTGCAAGTGGCCACCCTTGAGCGTGCCTGCGCAGGAGGAGGCTTTCGGCCGCTCGCGCTCTCCCTGGAACACGGCGTTGCCTCGTGTGCTCCAAAGCATGCCTTTGGTTCGCTGCAAATCCAGCATGTTGGGGCGCTAGTCCCGACACCTGCAGAAGAGCAGAGGGAGCCATGTCGTCACCAAGTGAATGAGATGCAAACGAGCAGATCAATCCCCAGCAGCAGGCAGGGGGCGCCAAGTCCAACAAACAAAGCACAAAGCAAAGGCAAAAGGCCCCAAGCCAACAAAGAAGCAAGCAACTCGTCCCTTCTTAGCCAGGGCAGGGAGAAGGTGGCGGCGTAGGCCCACAAGGGGGAGCCAAAGGCCACGTCCACCTCTCCGAGCTTCTCATCATTCCCAAAGCACTGTTCTGTCATTGACTGGAGGAAATCAGGGGAAAGCGCGAACGCAGTCCCCCACTACCACAAATTATGCAGTCGAGTTTCCCGCATTTGGGGAAATCGCAGGGGTCAGCACACCCGGAGTGCAATGGATGAGCCTCACCCTGGGAGAACCACCTTAGTGATCATGGTATCTCCCCTGCCAGGTAAGTATGAGTTGGAGCCCGCCGGGCCGACGAGCGCCCCTCTGGCGCAGCCCCCCAGCATCGCGGAGTCTCGTGCACCAAAAGTAAGGGGTGGTGTGGCCCGGCGGCGCCTGCACGGACGCTCCCCGAGTGGGTGACGCCGGGCGCTCAAGGCGCAGCTGACGCCCCGTCCGTCCCCCAGAGGGCAGGCCGAGCTCAAGCGGAAAACCGTCCAAGATGCACAGCAGCAGCAGCCTGATCATTTGCATATAGGGGCGGCTGCTCCCAAGCACTACGTCGCTGCGGCCGGGAACAGGCAGGCAGCTAGAGCTCTGCAGCTGCCACCCTCTGCTGGCACCCTGTCGTGACTCACTCAGCTGCGGCCAGGAGGACGCACGGTGGAGGAGGCTCAAGGGCAGGCCCAGCAGCTGCTTCGGGTCGACCGACCGAACGGCAGACAGCTGTGCACCGGCGGGCCACTCACAACTCCAGCTCCGGCCGCGAGATGGGGACGCTGCAAGTGGCCACCCTTGAGCGTGCCTGCGCAGGAGGAGGCTTTCGGCCGCTCGCGCTCTCCCTGGAACACGGCGTTGCCTCGTGTGCTCCAAAGCATGCCTTTGGTTCGCTGCAAATCCAGCATGTTGGGGCGCTAGTCCCGACACCTGCAGAAGAGCAGAGGGAGCCATGTCGTCACCAAGTGAATGAGATGCAAACGAGCAGATCAATCCCCAGCAGCAGGCAGGGGGCGCCAAGTCCAACAAACAAAGCACAAAGCAAAGGCAAAAGGCCCCAAGCCAACAAAGAAGCAAGCAACTCGTCCCTTCTTAGCCAGGGCAGGGAGAAGGTGGCGGCGTAGGCCCACAAGGGGGAGCCAAAGGCCACGTCCACCTCTCCGAGCTTCTCATCATTCCCAAAGCACTGTTCTGTCATTGACTGGAGGAAATCAGGGGAAAGCGCGAACGCAGTCCCCCACTACCACAAATTATGCAGTCGAGTTTCCCGCATTTGGGGAAATCGCAGGGGTCAGCACACCCGGAGTGCAATGGATGAGCCTCACCCTGGGAGAACCACCTTAGTGATCATGGTATCTCCCCTGCCAGGTAAGTATGAGTCGGAGCCCGCCGGGCCGACGAGCGCCCCTCTGGCGCAGCCCCCCAGCATCGCGGAGTCTCGTGCACCAAAAGTAAGGGGTGGTGTGGCCCGGCGGCGCCTGCACGGACGCTCCCCGAGTGGGTGACGCCGGGCGCTCAAGGCGCAGCTGACGCCCCGTCCGTCCCCCAGAGGGCAGGCCGAGCTCAAGCGGAAAACCGTCCAAGATGCACAGCAGCAGCAGCCTGATCATTTGCATATAGGGGCGGCTGCTCCCAAGCACTACGTCGCTGCGGCCGGGAACAGGCAGGCAGCTAGAGCTCTGCAGCTGCCACCCTCTGCTGGCACCCTGTCGTGACTCACTCAGCTGCGGCCAGGAGGACGCACGGTGGAGGAGGCTCAAGGGCAGGCCCAGCAGCTGCTTCGGGTCGACCGACCGAACGGCAGACAGCTGTGCACCGGCGGGCCACTCACAACTCCAGCTCCGGCCGCGAGATGGGGACGCTGCAAGTGGCCACCCTTGAGCGTGCCTGCGCAGGAGGAGGCTTTCGGCCGCTCGCGCTCTCCCTGGAACACGGCGTTGCCTCGTGTGCTCCAAAGCATGCCTTTGGTTCGCTGCAAATCCAGCATGTTGGGGCGCTAGTCCCGACACCTGCAGAAGAGCAGAGGGAGCCATGTCGTCACCAAGTGAATGAGATGCAAACGAGCAGATCAATCCCCAGCAGCAGGCAGGGGGCGCCAAGTCCAACAAACAAAGCACAAAGCAAAGGCAAAAGGCCCCAAGCCAACAAAGAAGCAAGCAACTCGTCCCTTCTTAGCCAGGGCAGGGAGAAGGTGGCGGCGTAGGCCCACAAGGGGGAGCCAAAGGCCACGTCCACCTCTCCGAGCTTCTCATCATTCCCAAAGCACTGTTCTGTCATTGACTGGAGGAAATCAGGGGAAAGCGCGAACGCAGTCCCCCACTACCACAAATTATGCAGTCGAGTTTCCCGCATTTGGGGAAATCGCAGGGGTCAGCACACCCGGAGTGCAATGGATGAGCCTCACCCTGGGAGAACCACCTTAGTGATCATGGTATCTCCCCTGCCAGGTAAGTATGAGTTGGAGCCCGCCGGGCCGACGAGCGCCCCTCTGGCGCAGCCCCCCAGCATCGCGGAGTCTCGTGCACCAAAAGTAAGGGGTGGTGTGGCCCGGCGGCGCCTGCACGGACGCTCCCCGAGTGGGTGACGCCGGGCGCTCAAGGCGCAGCTGACGCCCCGTCCGTCCCCCAGAGGGCAGGCCGAGCTCAAGCGGAAAACCGTCCAAGATGCACAGCAGCAGCAGCCTGATCATTTGCATATAGGGGCGGCTGCTCCCAAGCACTACGTCGCTGCGGCCGGGAACAGGCAGGCAGCTAGAGCTCTGCAGCTGCCACCCTCTGCTGGCACCCTGTCGTGACTCACTCAGCTGCGGCCAGGAGGACGCACGGTGGAGGAGGCTCAAGGGCAGGCCCAGCAGCTGCTTCGGGTCGACCGACCGAACGGCAGACAGCTGTGCACCGGCGGGCCACTCACAACTCCAGCTCCGGCCGCGAGATGGGGACGCTGCAAGTGGCCACCCTTGAGCGTGCCTGCGCAGGAGGAGGCTTTCGGCCGCTCGCGCTCTCCCTGGAACACGGCGTTGCCTCGTGTGCTCCAAAGCATGCCTTTGGTTCGCTGCAAATCCAGCATGTTGGGGCGCTAGTCCCGACACCTGCAGAAGAGCAGAGGGAGCCATGTCGTCACCAAGTGAATGAGATGCAAACGAGCAGATCAATCCCCAGCAGCAGGCAGGGGGCGCCAAGTCCAACAAACAAAGCACAAAGCAAAGGCAAAAGGCCCCAAGCCAACAAAGAAGCAAGCAACTCGTCCCTTCTTAGCCAGGGCAGGGAGAAGGTGGCGGCGTAGGCCCACAAGGGGGAGCCAAAGGCCACGTCCACCTCTCCGAGCTTCTCATCATTCCCAAAGCACTGTTCTGTCATTGACTGGAGGAAATCAGGGGAAAGCGCGAACGCAGTCCCCCACTACCACAAATTATGCAGTCGAGTTTCCCGCATTTGGGGAAATCGCAGGGGTCAGCACACCCGGAGTGCAATGGATGAGCCTCACCCTGGGAGAACCACCTTAGTGATCATGGTATCTCCCCTGCCAGGTAAGTATGAGTCGGAGCCCGCCGGGCCGACGAGCGCCCCTCTGGCGCAGCCCCCCAGCATCGCGGAGTCTCGTGCACCAAAAGTAAGGGGTGGTGTGGCCCGGCGGCGCCTGCACGGACGCTCCCCGAGTGGGTGACGCCGGGCGCTCAAGGCGCAGCTGACGCCCCGTCCGTCCCCCAGAGGGCAGGCCGAGCTCAAGCGGAAAACCGTCCAAGATGCACAGCAGCAGCAGCCTGATCATTTGCATATAGGGGCGGCTGCTCCCAAGCACTACGTCGCTGCGGCCGGGAACAGGCAGGCAGCTAGAGCTCTGCAGCTGCCACCCTCTGCTGGCACCCTGTCGTGACTCACTCAGCTGCGGCCAGGAGGACGCACGGTGGAGGAGGCTCAAGGGCAGGCCCAGCAGCTGCTTCGGGTCGACCGACCGAACGGCAGACAGCTGTGCACCGGCGGGCCACTCACAACTCCAGCTCCGGCCGCGAGATGGGGACGCTGCAAGTGGCCACCCTTGAGCGTGCCTGCGCAGGAGGAGGCTTTCGGCCGCTCGCGCTCTCCCTGGAACACGGCGTTGCCTCGTGTGCTCCAAAGCATGCCTTTGGTTCGCTGCAAATCCAGCATGTTGGGGCGCTAGTCCCGACACCTGCAGAAGAGCAGAGGGAGCCATGTCGTCACCAAGTGAATGAGATGCAAACGAGCAGATCAATCCCCAGCAGCAGGCAGGGGGCGCCAAGTCCAACAAACAAAGCACAAAGCAAAGGCAAAAGGCCCCAAGCCAACAAAGAAGCAAGCAACTCGTCCCTTCTTAGCCAGGGCAGGGAGAAGGTGGCGGCGTAGGCCCACAAGGGGGAGCCAAAGGCCACGTCCACCTCTCCGAGCTTCTCATCATTCCCAAAGCACTGTTCTGTCATTGACTGGAGGAAATCAGGGGAAAGCGCGAACGCAGTCCCCCACTACCACAAATTATGCAGTCGAGTTTCCCGCATTTGGGGAAATCGCAGGGGTCAGCACACCCGGAGTGCAATGGATGAGCCTCACCCTGGGAGAACCACCTTAGTGATCATGGTATCTCCCCTGCCAGGTAAGTATGAGTCGGAGCCCGCCGGGCCGACGAGCGCCCCTCTGGCGCAGCCCCCCAGCATCGCGGAGTCTCGTGCACCAAAAGTAAGGGGTGGTGTGGCCCGGCGGCGCCTGCACGGACGCTCCCCGAGTGGGTGACGCCGGGCGCTCAAGGCGCAGCTGACGCCCCGTCCGTCCCCCAGAGGGCAGGCCGAGCTCAAGCGGAAAACCGTCCAAGATGCACAGCAGCAGCAGCCTGATCATTTGCATATAGGGGCGGCTGCTCCCAAGCACTACGTCGCTGCGGCCGGGAACAGGCAGGCAGCTAGAGCTCTGCAGCTGCCACCCTCTGCTGGCACCCTGTCGTGACTCACTCAGCTGCGGCCAGGAGGACGCACGGTGGAGGAGGCTCAAGGGCAGGCCCAGCAGCTGCTTCGGGTCGACCGACCGAACGGCAGACAGCTGTGCACCGGCGGGCCACTCACAACTCCAGCTCCGGCCGCGAGATGGGGACGCTGCAAGTGGCCACCCTTGAGCGTGCCTGCGCAGGAGGAGGCTTTCGGCCGCTCGCGCTCTCCCTGGAACACGGCGTTGCCTCGTGTGCTCCAAAGCATGCCTTTGGTTCGCTGCAAATCCAGCATGTTGGGGCGCTAGTCCCGACACCTGCAGAAGAGCAGAGGGAGCCATGTCGTCACCAAGTGAATGAGATGCAAACGAGCAGATCAATCCCCAGCAGCAGGCAGGGGGCGCCAAGTCCAACAAACAAAGCACAAAGCAAAGGCAAAAGGCCCCAAGCCAACAAAGAAGCAAGCAACTCGTCCCTTCTTAGCCAGGGCAGGGAGAAGGTGGCGGCGTAGGCCCACAAGGGGGAGCCAAAGGCCACGTCCACCTCTCCGAGCTTCTCATCATTCCCAAAGCACTGTTCTGTCATTGACTGGAGGAAATCAGGGGAAAGCGCGAACGCAGTCCCCCACTACCACAAATTATGCAGTCGAGTTTCCCGCATTTGGGGAAATCGCAGGGGTCAGCACACCCGGAGTGCAATGGATGAGCCTCACCCTGGGAGAACCACCTTAGTGATCATGGTATCTCCCCTGCCAGGTAAGTATGAGTCGGAGCCCGCCGGGCCGACGAGCGCCCCTCTGGCGCAGCCCCCCAGCATCGCGGAGTCTCGTGCACCAAAAGTAAGGGGTGGTGTGGCCCGGCGGCGCCTGCACGGACGCTCCCCGAGTGGGTGACGCCGGGCGCTCAAGGCGCAGCTGACGCCCCGTCCGTCCCCCAGAGGGCAGGCCGAGCTCAAGCGGAAAACCGTCCAAGATGCACAGCAGCAGCAGCCTGATCATTTGCATATAGGGGCGGCTGCTCCCAAGCACTACGTCGCTGCGGCCGGGAACAGGCAGGCAGCTAGAGCTCTGCAGCTGCCACCCTCTGCTGGCACCCTGTCGTGACTCACTCAGCTGCGGCCAGGAGGACGCACGGTGGAGGAGGCTCAAGGGCAGGCCCAGCAGCTGCTTCGGGTCGACCGACCGAACGGCAGACAGCTGTGCACCGGCGGGCCACTCACAACTCCAGCTCCGGCCGCGAGATGGGGACGCTGCAAGTGGCCACCCTTGAGCGTGCCTGCGCAGGAGGAGGCTTTCGGCCGCTCGCGCTCTCCCTGGAACACGGCGTTGCCTCGTGTGCTCCAAAGCATGCCTTTGGTTCGCTGCAAATCCAGCATGTTGGGGCGCTAGTCCCGACACCTGCAGAAGAGCAGAGGGAGCCATGTCGTCACCAAGTGAATGAGATGCAAACGAGCAGATCAATCCCCAGCAGCAGGCAGGGGGCGCCAAGTCCAACAAACAAAGCACAAAGCAAAGGCAAAAGGCCCCAAGCCAACAAAGAAGCAAGCAACTCGTCCCTTCTTAGCCAGGGCAGGGAGAAGGTGGCGGCGTAGGCCCACAAGGGGGAGCCAAAGGCCACGTCCACCTCTCCGAGCTTCTCATCATTCCCAAAGCACTGTTCTGTCATTGACTGGAGGAAATCAGGGGAAAGCGCGAACGCAGTCCCCCACTACCACAAATTATGCAGTCGAGTTTCCCGCATTTGGGGAAATCGCAGGGGTCAGCACACCCGGAGTGCAATGGATGAGCCTCACCCTGGGAGAACCACCTTAGTGATCATGGTATCTCCCCTGCCAGGTAAGTATGAGTCGGAGCCCGCCGGGCCGACGAGCGCCCCTCTGGCGCAGCCCCCCAGCATCGCGGAGTCTCGTGCACCAAAAGTAAGGGGTGGTGTGGCCCGGCGGCGCCTGCACGGACGCTCCCCGAGTGGGTGACGCCGGGCGCTCAAGGCGCAGCTGACGCCCCGTCCGTCCCCCAGAGGGCAGGCCGAGCTCAAGCGGAAAACCGTCCAAGATGCACAGCAGCAGCAGCCTGATCATTTGCATATAGGGGCGGCTGCTCCCAAGCACTACGTCGCTGCGGCCGGGAACAGGCAGGCAGCTAGAGCTCTGCAGCTGCCACCCTCTGCTGGCACCCTGTCGTGACTCACTCAGCTGCGGCCAGGAGGACGCACGGTGGAGGAGGCTCAAGGGCAGGCCCAGCAGCTGCTTCGGGTCGACCGACCGAACGGCAGACAGCTGTGCACCGGCGGGCCACTCACAACTCCAGCTCCGGCCGCGAGATGGGGACGCTGCAAGTGGCCACCCTTGAGCGTGCCTGCGCAGGAGGAGGCTTTCGGCCGCTCGCGCTCTCCCTGGAACACGGCGTTGCCTCGTGTGCTCCAAAGCATGCCTTTGGTTCGCTGCAAATCCAGCATGTTGGGGCGCTAGTCCCGACACCTGCAGAAGAGCAGAGGGAGCCATGTCGTCACCAAGTGAATGAGATGCAAACGAGCAGATCAATCCCCAGCAGCAGGCAGGGGGCGCCAAGTCCAACAAACAAAGCACAAAGCAAAGGCAAAAGGCCCCAAGCCAACAAAGAAGCAAGCAACTCGTCCCTTCTTAGCCAGGGCAGGGAGAAGGTGGCGGCGTAGGCCCACAAGGGGGAGCCAAAGGCCACGTCCACCTCTCCGAGCTTCTCATCATTCCCAAAGCACTGTTCTGTCATTGACTGGAGGAAATCAGGGGAAAGCGCGAACGCAGTCCCCCACTACCACAAATTATGCAGTCGAGTTTCCCGCATTTGGGGAAATCGCAGGGGTCAGCACACCCGGAGTGCAATGGATGAGCCTCACCCTGGGAGAACCACCTTAGTGATCATGGTATCTCCCCTGCCAGGTAAGTATGAGTCGGAGCCCGCCGGGCCGACGAGCGCCCCTCTGGCGCAGCCCCCCAGCATCGCGGAGTCTCGTGCACCAAAAGTAAGGGGTGGTGTGGCCCGGCGGCGCCTGCACGGACGCTCCCCGAGTGGGTGACGCCGGGCGCTCAAGGCGCAGCTGACGCCCCGTCCGTCCCCCAGAGGGCAGGCCGAGCTCAAGCGGAAAACCGTCCAAGATGCACAGCAGCAGCAGCCTGATCATTTGCATATAGGGGCGGCTGCTCCCAAGCACTACGTCGCTGCGGCCGGGAACAGGCAGGCAGCTAGAGCTCTGCAGCTGCCACCCTCTGCTGGCACCCTGTCGTGACTCACTCAGCTGCGGCCAGGAGGACGCACGGTGGAGGAGGCTCAAGGGCAGGCCCAGCAGCTGCTTCGGGTCGACCGACCGAACGGCAGACAGCTGTGCACCGGCGGGCCACTCACAACTCCAGCTCCGGCCGCGAGATGGGGACGCTGCAAGTGGCCACCCTTGAGCGTGCCTGCGCAGGAGGAGGCTTTCGGCCGCTCGCGCTCTCCCTGGAACACGGCGTTGCCTCGTGTGCTCCAAAGCATGCCTTTGGTTCGCTGCAAATCCAGCATGTTGGGGCGCTAGTCCCGACACCTGCAGAAGAGCAGAGGGAGCCATGTCGTCACCAAGTGAATGAGATGCAAACGAGCAGATCAATCCCCAGCAGCAGGCAGGGGGCGCCAAGTCCAACAAACAAAGCACAAAGCAAAGGCAAAAGGCCCCAAGCCAACAAAGAAGCAAGCAACTCATCCCTTCTTAGCCAGGGCAGGGAGAAGGTGGCGGCGTAGGCCCACAAGGGGGAGCCAAAGGCCACGTCCACCTCTCCGAGCTTCTCATCATTCCCAAAGCACTGTTCTGTCATTGACTGGAGGAAATCAGGGGAAAGCGCGAACGCAGTCCCCCACTACCACAAATTATGCAGTCGAGTTTCCCGCATTTGGGGAAATCGCAGGGGTCAGCACACCCGGAGTGCAATGGATGAGCCTCACCCTGGGAGAACCACCTTAGTGATCATGGTATCTCCCCTGCCAGGTAAGTATGAGTTGGAGCCCGCCGGGCCGACGAGCGCCCCTCTGGCGCAGCCCCCCAGCATCGCGGAGTCTCGTGCACCAAAAGTAAGGGGTGGTGTGGCCCGGCGGCGCCTGCACGGACGCTCCCCGAGTGGGTGACGCCGGGCGCTCAAGGCGCAGCTGACGCCCCGTCCGTCCCCCAGAGGGCAGGCCGAGCTCAAGCGGAAAACCGTCCAAGATGCACAGCAGCAGCAGCCTGATCATTTGCATATAGGGGCGGCTGCTCCCAAGCACTACGTCGCTGCGGCCGGGAACAGGCAGGCAGCTAGAGCTCTGCAGCTGCCACCCTCTGCTGGCACCCTGTCGTGACTCACTCAGCTGCGGCCAGGAGGACGCACGGTGGAGGAGGCTCAAGGGCAGGCCCAGCAGCTGCTTCGGGTCGACCGACCGAACGGCAGACAGCTGTGCACCGGCGGGCCACTCACAACTCCAGCTCCGGCCGCGAGATGGGGACGCTGCAAGTGGCCACCCTTGAGCGTGCCTGCGCAGGAGGAGGCTTTCGGCCGCTCGCGCTCTCCCTGGAACACGGCGTTGCCTCGTGTGCTCCAAAGCATGCCTTTGGTTCGCTGCAAATCCAGCATGTTGGGGCGCTAGTCCCGACACCTGCAGAAGAGCAGAGGGAGCCATGTCGTCACCAAGTGAATGAGATGCAAACGAGCAGATCAATCCCCAGCAGCAGGCAGGGGGCGCCAAGTCCAACAAACAAAGCACAAAGCAAAGGCAAAAGGCCCCAAGCCAACAAAGAAGCAAGCAACTCGTCCCTTCTTAGCCAGGGCAGGGAGAAGGTGGCGGCGTAGGCCCACAAGGGGGAGCCAAAGGCCACGTCCACCTCTCCGAGCTTCTCATCATTCCCAAAGCACTGTTCTGTCATTGACTGGAGGAAATCAGGGGAAAGCGCGAACGCAGTCCCCCACTACCACAAATTATGCAGTCGAGTTTCCCGCATTTGGGGAAATCGCAGGGGTCAGCACACCCGGAGTGCAATGGATGAGCCTCACCCTGGGAGAACCACCTTAGTGATCATGGTATCTCCCCTGCCAGGTAAGTATGAGTTGGAGCCCGCCGGGCCGACGAGCGCCCCTCTGGCGCAGCCCCCCAGCATCGCGGAGTCTCGTGCACCAAAAGTAAGGGGTGGTGTGGCCCGGCGGCGCCTGCACGGACGCTCCCCGAGTGGGTGACGCCGGGCGCTCAAGGCGCAGCTGACGCCCCGTCCGTCCCCCAGAGGGCAGGCCGAGCTCAAGCGGAAAACCGTCCAAGATGCACAGCAGCAGCAGCCTGATCATTTGCATATAGGGGCGGCTGCTCCCAAGCACTACGTCGCTGCGGCCGGGAACAGGCAGGCAGCTAGAGCTCTGCAGCTGCCACCCTCTGCTGGCACCCTGTCGTGACTCACTCAGCTGCGGCCAGGAGGACGCACGGTGGAGGAGGCTCAAGGGCAGGCCCAGCAGCTGCTTCGGGTCGACCGACCGAACGGCAGACAGCTGTGCACCGGCGGGCCACTCACAACTCCAGCTCCGGCCGCGAGATGGGGACGCTGCAAGTGGCCACCCTTGAGCGTGCCTGCGCAGGAGGAGGCTTTCGGCCGCTCGCGCTCTCCCTGGAACACGGCGTTGCCTCGTGTGCTCCAAAGCATGCCTTTGGTTCGCTGCAAATCCAGCATGTTGGGGCGCTAGTCCCGACACCTGCAGAAGAGCAGAGGGAGCCATGTCGTCACCAAGTGAATGAGATGCAAACGAGCAGATCAATCCCCAGCAGCAGGCAGGGGGCGCCAAGTCCAACAAACAAAGCACAAAGCAAAGGCAAAAGGCCCCAAGCCAACAAAGAAGCAAGCAACTCGTCCCTTCTTAGCCAGGGCAGGGAGAAGGTGGCGGCGTAGGCCCACAAGGGGGAGCCAAAGGCCACGTCCACCTCTCCGAGCTTCTCATCATTCCCAAAGCACTGTTCTGTCATTGACTGGAGGAAATCAGGGGAAAGCGCGAACGCAGTCCCCCACTACCACAAATTATGCAGTCGAGTTTCCCGCATTTGGGGAAATCGCAGGGGTCAGCACACCCGGAGTGCAATGGATGAGCCTCACCCTGGGAGAACCACCTTAGTGATCATGGTATCTCCCCTGCCAGGTAAGTATGAGTTGGAGCCCGCCGGGCCGACGAGCGCCCCTCTGGCGCAGCCCCCCAGCATCGCGGAGTCTCGTGCACCAAAAGTAAGGGGTGGTGTGGCCCGGCGGCGCCTGCACGGACGCTCCCCGAGTGGGTGACGCCGGGCGCTCAAGGCGCAGCTGACGCCCCGTCCGTCCCCCAGAGGGCAGGCCGAGCTCAAGCGGAAAACCGTCCAAGATGCACAGCAGCAGCAGCCTGATCATTTGCATATAGGGGCGGCTGCTCCCAAGCACTACGTCGCTGCGGCCGGGAACAGGCAGGCAGCTAGAGCTCTGCAGCTGCCACCCTCTGCTGGCACCCTGTCGTGACTCACTCAGCTGCGGCCAGGAGGACGCACGGTGGAGGAGGCTCAAGGGCAGGCCCAGCAGCTGCTTCGGGTCGACCGACCGAACGGCAGACAGCTGTGCACCGGCGGGCCACTCACAACTCCAGCTCCGGCCGCGAGATGGGGACGCTGCAAGTGGCCACCCTTGAGCGTGCCTGCGCAGGAGGAGGCTTTCGGCCGCTCGCGCTCTCCCTGGAACACGGCGTTGCCTCGTGTGCTCCAAAGCATGCCTTTGGTTCGCTGCAAATCCAGCATGTTGGGGCGCTAGTCCCGACACCTGCAGAAGAGCAGAGGGAGCCATGTCGTCACCAAGTGAATGAGATGCAAACGAGCAGATCAATCCCCAGCAGCAGGCAGGGGGCGCCAAGTCCAACAAACAAAGCACAAAGCAAAGGCAAAAGGCCCCAAGCCAACAAAGAAGCAAGCAACTCGTCCCTTCTTAGCCAGGGCAGGGAGAAGGTGGCGGCGTAGGCCCACAAGGGGGAGCCAAAGGCCACGTCCACCTCTCCGAGCTTCTCATCATTCCCAAAGCACTGTTCTGTCATTGACTGGAGGAAATCAGGGGAAAGCGCGAACGCAGTCCCCCACTACCACAAATTATGCAGTCGAGTTTCCCGCATTTGGGGAAATCGCAGGGGTCAGCACACCCGGAGTGCAATGGATGAGCCTCACCCTGGGAGAACCACCTTAGTGATCATGGTATCTCCCCTGCCAGGTAAGTATGAGTTGGAGCCCGCCGGGCCGACGAGCGCCCCTCTGGCGCAGCCCCCCAGCATCGCGGAGTCTCGTGCACCAAAAGTAAGGGGTGGTGTGGCCCGGCGGCGCCTGCACGGACGCTCCCCGAGTGGGTGACGCCGGGCGCTCAAGGCGCAGCTGACGCCCCGTCCGTCCCCCAGAGGGCAGGCCGAGCTCAAGCGGAAAACCGTCCAAGATGCACAGCAGCAGCAGCCTGATCATTTGCATATAGGGGCGGCTGCTCCCAAGCACTACGTCGCTGCGGCCGGGAACAGGCAGGCAGCTAGAGCTCTGCAGCTGCCACCCTCTGCTGGCACCCTGTCGTGACTCACTCAGCTGCGGCCAGGAGGACGCACGGTGGAGGAGGCTCAAGGGCAGGCCCAGCAGCTGCTTCGGGTCGACCGACCGAACGGCAGACAGCTGTGCACCGGCGGGCCACTCACAACTCCAGCTCCGGCCGCGAGATGGGGACGCTGCAAGTGGCCACCCTTGAGCGTGCCTGCGCAGGAGGAGGCTTTCGGCCGCTCGCGCTCTCCCTGGAACACGGCGTTGCCTCGTGTGCTCCAAAGCATGCCTTTGGTTCGCTGCAAATCCAGCATGTTGGGGCGCTAGTCCCGACACCTGCAGAAGAGCAGAGGGAGCCATGTCGTCACCAAGTGAATGAGATGCAAACGAGCAGATCAATCCCCAGCAGCAGGCAGGGGGCGCCAAGTCCAACAAACAAAGCACAAAGCAAAGGCAAAAGGCCCCAAGCCAACAAAGAAGCAAGCAACTCGTCCCTTCTTAGCCAGGGCAGGGAGAAGGTGGCGGCGTAGGCCCACAAGGGGGAGCCAAAGGCCACGTCCACCTCTCCGAGCTTCTCATCATTCCCAAAGCACTGTTCTGTCATTGACTGGAGGAAATCAGGGGAAAGCGCGAACGCAGTCCCCCACTACCACAAATTATGCAGTCGAGTTTCCCGCATTTGGGGAAATCGCAGGGGTCAGCACACCCGGAGTGCAATGGATGAGCCTCACCCTGGGAGAACCACCTTAGTGATCATGGTATCTCCCCTGCCAGGTAAGTATGAGTTGGAGCCCGCCGGGCCGACGAGCGCCCCTCTGGCGCAGCCCCCCAGCATCGCGGAGTCTCGTGCACCAAAAGTAAGGGGTGGTGTGGCCCGGCGGCGCCTGCACGGACGCTCCCCGAGTGGGTGACGCCGGGCGCTCAAGGCGCAGCTGACGCCCCGTCCGTCCCCCAGAGGGCAGGCCGAGCTCAAGCGGAAAACCGTCCAAGATGCACAGCAGCAGCAGCCTGATCATTTGCATATAGGGGCGGCTGCTCCCAAGCACTACGTCGCTGCGGCCGGGAACAGGCAGGCAGCTAGAGCTCTGCAGCTGCCACCCTCTGCTGGCACCCTGTCGTGACTCACTCAGCTGCGGCCAGGAGGACGCACGGTGGAGGAGGCTCAAGGGCAGGCCCAGCAGCTGCTTCGGGTCGACCGACCGAACGGCAGACAGCTGTGCACCGGCGGGCCACTCACAACTCCAGCTCCGGCCGCGAGATGGGGACGCTGCAAGTGGCCACCCTTGAGCGTGCCTGCGCAGGAGGAGGCTTTCGGCCGCTCGCGCTCTCCCTGGAACACGGCGTTGCCTCGTGTGCTCCAAAGCATGCCTTTGGTTCGCTGCAAATCCAGCATGTTGGGGCGCTAGTCCCGACACCTGCAGAAGAGCAGAGGGAGCCATGTCGTCACCAAGTGAATGAGATGCAAACGAGCAGATCAATCCCCAGCAGCAGGCAGGGGGCGCCAAGTCCAACAAACAAAGCACAAAGCAAAGGCAAAAGGCCCCAAGCCAACAAAGAAGCAAGCAACTCGTCCCTTCTTAGCCAGGGCAGGGAGAAGGTGGCGGCGTAGGCCCACAAGGGGGAGCCAAAGGCCACGTCCACCTCTCCGAGCTTCTCATCATTCCCAAAGCACTGTTCTGTCATTGACTGGAGGAAATCAGGGGAAAGCGCGAACGCAGTCCCCCACTACCACAAATTATGCAGTCGAGTTTCCCGCATTTGGGGAAATCGCAGGGGTCAGCACACCCGGAGTGCAATGGATGAGCCTCACCCTGGGAGAACCACCTTAGTGATCATGGTATCTCCCCTGCCAGGTAAGTATGAGTCGGAGCCCGCCGGGCCGACGAGCGCCCCTCTGGCGCAGCCCCCCAGCATCGCGGAGTCTCGTGCACCAAAAGTAAGGGGTGGTGTGGCCCGGCGGCGCCTGCACGGACGCTCCCCGAGTGGGTGACGCCGGGCGCTCAAGGCGCAGCTGACGCCCCGTCCGTCCCCCAGAGGGCAGGCCGAGCTCAAGCGGAAAACCGTCCAAGATGCACAGCAGCAGCAGCCTGATCATTTGCATATAGGGGCGGCTGCTCCCAAGCACTACGTCGCTGCGGCCGGGAACAGGCAGGCAGCTAGAGCTCTGCAGCTGCCACCCTCTGCTGGCACCCTGTCGTGACTCACTCAGCTGCGGCCAGGAGGACGCACGGTGGAGGAGGCTCAAGGGCAGGCCCAGCAGCTGCTTCGGGTCGACCGACCGAACGGCAGACAGCTGTGCACCGGCGGGCCACTCACAACTCCAGCTCCGGCCGCGAGATGGGGACGCTGCAAGTGGCCACCCTTGAGCGTGCCTGCGCAGGAGGAGGCTTTCGGCCGCTCGCGCTCTCCCTGGAACACGGCGTTGCCTCGTGTGCTCCAAAGCATGCCTTTGGTTCGCTGCAAATCCAGCATGTTGGGGCGCTAGTCCCGACACCTGCAGAAGAGCAGAGGGAGCCATGTCGTCACCAAGTGAATGAGATGCAAACGAGCAGATCAATCCCCAGCAGCAGGCAGGGGGCGCCAAGTCCAACAAACAAAGCACAAAGCAAAGGCAAAAGGCCCCAAGCCAACAAAGAAGCAAGCAACTCGTCCCTTCTTAGCCAGGGCAGGGAGAAGGTGGCGGCGTAGGCCCACAAGGGGGAGCCAAAGGCCACGTCCACCTCTCCGAGCTTCTCATCATTCCCAAAGCACTGTTCTGTCATTGACTGGAGGAAATCAGGGGAAAGCGCGAACGCAGTCCCCCACTACCACAAATTATGCAGTCGAGTTTCCCGCATTTGGGGAAATCGCAGGGGTCAGCACACCCGGAGTGCAATGGATGAGCCTCACCCTGGGAGAACCACCTTAGTGATCATGGTATCTCCCCTGCCAGGTAAGTATGAGTCGGAGCCCGCCGGGCCGACGAGCGCCCCTCTGGCGCAGCCCCCCAGCATCGCGGAGTCTCGTGCACCAAAAGTAAGGGGTGGTGTGGCCCGGCGGCGCCTGCACGGACGCTCCCCGAGTGGGTGACGCCGGGCGCTCAAGGCGCAGCTGACGCCCCGTCCGTCCCCCAGAGGGCAGGCCGAGCTCAAGCGGAAAACCGTCCAAGATGCACAGCAGCAGCAGCCTGATCATTTGCATATAGGGGCGGCTGCTCCCAAGCACTACGTCGCTGCGGCCGGGAACAGGCAGGCAGCTAGAGCTCTGCAGCTGCCACCCTCTGCTGGCACCCTGTCGTGACTCACTCAGCTGCGGCCAGGAGGACGCACGGTGGAGGAGGCTCAAGGGCAGGCCCAGCAGCTGCTTCGGGTCGACCGACCGAACGGCAGACAGCTGTGCACCGGCGGGCCACTCACAACTCCAGCTCCGGCCGCGAGATGGGGACGCTGCAAGTGGCCACCCTTGAGCGTGCCTGC
Source organism: Phyllobates terribilis (assembly GCF_046119375.1). NCBI lineage: Eukaryota > Metazoa > Chordata > Amphibia > Anura > Dendrobatidae > Phyllobates > Phyllobates terribilis. The sequence goes on along the minus strand of NW_027365074.1, from coordinate 83,976 downwards.
GCAGGAGGAGGCTTTCGGCCGCTCGCGCTCTCCCTGGAACACGGCGTTGCCTCGTGTGCTCCAAAGCATGCCTTTGGTTCGCTGCAAATCCAGCATGTTGGGGCGCTAGTCCCGACACCTGCAGAAGAGCAGAGGGAGCCATGTCGTCACCAAGTGAATGAGATGCAAACGAGCAGATCAATCCCCAGCAGCAGGCAGGGGGCGCCAAGTCCAACAAACAAAGCACAAAGCAAAGGCAAAAGGCCCCAAGCCAACAAAGAAGCAAGCAACTCGTCCCTTCTTAGCCAGGGCAGGGAGAAGGTGGCGGCGTAGGCCCACAAGGGGGAGCCAAAGGCCACGTCCACCTCTCCGAGCTTCTCATCATTCCCAAAGCACTGTTCTGTCATTGACTGGAGGAAATCAGGGGAAAGCGCGAACGCAGTCCCCCACTACCACAAATTATGCAGTCGAGTTTCCCGCATTTGGGGAAATCGCAGGGGTCAGCACACCCGGAGTGCAATGGATGAGCCTCACCCTGGGAGAACCACCTTAGTGATCATGGTATCTCCCCTGCCAGGTAAGTATGAGTCGGAGCCCGCCGGGCCGACGAGCGCCCCTCTGGCGCAGCCCCCCAGCATCGCGGAGTCTCGTGCACCAAAAGTAAGGGGTGGTGTGGCCCGGCGGCGCCTGCACGGACGCTCCCCGAGTGGGTGACGCCGGGCGCTCAAGGCGCAGCTGACGCCCCGTCCGTCCCCCAGAGGGCAGGCCGAGCTCAAGCGGAAAACCGTCCAAGATGCACAGCAGCAGCAGCCTGATCATTTGCATATAGGGGCGGCTGCTCCCAAGCACTACGTCGCTGCGGCCGGGAACAGGCAGGCAGCTAGAGCTCTGCAGCTGCCACCCTCTGCTGGCACCCTGTCGTGACTCACTCAGCTGCGGCCAGGAGGACGCACGGTGGAGGAGGCTCAAGGGCAGGCCCAGCAGCTGCTTCGGGTCGACCGACCGAACGGCAGACAGCTGTGCACCGGCGGGCCACTCACAACTCCAGCTCCGGCCGCGAGATGGGGACGCTGCAAGTGGCCACCCTTGAGCGTGCCTGCGCAGGAGGAGGCTTTCGGCCGCTCGCGCTCTCCCTGGAACACGGCGTTGCCTCGTGTGCTCCAAAGCATGCCTTTGGTTCGCTGCAAATCCAGCATGTTGGGGCGCTAGTCCCGACACCTGCAGAAGAGCAGAGGGAGCCATGTCGTCACCAAGTGAATGAGATGCAAACGAGCAGATCAATCCCCAGCAGCAGGCAGGGGGCGCCAAGTCCAACAAACAAAGCACAAAGCAAAGGCAAAAGGCCCCAAGCCAACAAAGAAGCAAGCAACTCGTCCCTTCTTAGCCAGGGCAGGGAGAAGGTGGCGGCGTAGGCCCACAAGGGGGAGCCAAAGGCCACGTCCACCTCTCCGAGCTTCTCATCATTCCCAAAGCACTGTTCTGTCATTGACTGGAGGAAATCAGGGGAAAGCGCGAACGCAGTCCCCCACTACCACAAATTATGCAGTCGAGTTTCCCGCATTTGGGGAAATCGCAGGGGTCAGCACACCCGGAGTGCAATGGATGAGCCTCACCCTGGGAGAACCACCTTAGTGATCATGGTATCTCCCCTGCCAGGTAAGTATGAGTCGGAGCCCGCCGGGCCGACGAGCGCCCCTCTGGCGCAGCCCCCCAGCATCGCGGAGTCTCGTGCACCAAAAGTAAGGGGTGGTGTGGCCCGGCGGCGCCTGCACGGACGCTCCCCGAGTGGGTGACGCCGGGCGCTCAAGGCGCAGCTGACGCCCCGTCCGTCCCCCAGAGGGCAGGCCGAGCTCAAGCGGAAAACCGTCCAAGATGCACAGCAGCAGCAGCCTGATCATTTGCATATAGGGGCGGCTGCTCCCAAGCACTACGTCGCTGCGGCCGGGAACAGGCAGGCAGCTAGAGCTCTGCAGCTGCCACCCTCTGCTGGCACCCTGTCGTGACTCACTCAGCTGCGGCCAGGAGGACGCACGGTGGAGGAGGCTCAAGGGCAGGCCCAGCAGCTGCTTCGGGTCGACCGACCGAACGGCAGACAGCTGTGCACCGGCGGGCCACTCACAACTCCAGCTCCGGCCGCGAGATGGGGACGCTGCAAGTGGCCACCCTTGAGCGTGCCTGCGCAGGAGGAGGCTTTCGGCCGCTCGCGCTCTCCCTGGAACACGGCGTTGCCTCGTGTGCTCCAAAGCATGCCTTTGGTTCGCTGCAAATCCAGCATGTTGGGGCGCTAGTCCCGACACCTGCAGAAGAGCAGAGGGAGCCATGTCGTCACCAAGTGAATGAGATGCAAACGAGCAGATCAATCCCCAGCAGCAGGCAGGGGGCGCCAAGTCCAACAAACAAAGCACAAAGCAAAGGCAAAAGGCCCCAAGCCAACAAAGAAGCAAGCAACTCGTCCCTTCTTAGCCAGGGCAGGGAGAAGGTGGCGGCGTAGGCCCACAAGGGGGAGCCAAAGGCCACGTCCACCTCTCCGAGCTTCTCATCATTCCCAAAGCACTGTTCTGTCATTGACTGGAGGAAATCAGGGGAAAGCGCGAACGCAGTCCCCCACTACCACAAATTATGCAGTCGAGTTTCCCGCATTTGGGGAAATCGCAGGGGTCAGCACACCCGGAGTGCAATGGATGAGCCTCACCCTGGGAGAACCACCTTAGTGATCATGGTATCTCCCCTGCCAGGTAAGTATGAGTCGGAGCCCGCCGGGCCGACGAGCGCCCCTCTGGCGCAGCCCCCCAGCATCGCGGAGTCTCGTGCACCAAAAGTAAGGGGTGGTGTGGCCCGGCGGCGCCTGCACGGACGCTCCCCGAGTGGGTGACGCCGGGCGCTCAAGGCGCAGCTGACGCCCCGTCCGTCCCCCAGAGGGCAGGCCGAGCTCAAGCGGAAAACCGTCCAAGATGCACAGCAGCAGCAGCCTGATCATTTGCATATAGGGGCGGCTGCTCCCAAGCACTACGTCGCTGCGGCCGGGAACAGGCAGGCAGCTAGAGCTCTGCAGCTGCCACCCTCTGCTGGCACCCTGTCGTGACTCACTCAGCTGCGGCCAGGAGGACGCACGGTGGAGGAGGCTCAAGGGCAGGCCCAGCAGCTGCTTCGGGTCGACCGACCGAACGGCAGACAGCTGTGCACCGGCGGGCCACTCACAACTCCAGCTCCGGCCGCGAGATGGGGACGCTGCAAGTGGCCACCCTTGAGCGTGCCTGCGCAGGAGGAGGCTTTCGGCCGCTCGCGCTCTCCCTGGAACACGGCGTTGCCTCGTGTGCTCCAAAGCATGCCTTTGGTTCGCTGCAAATCCAGCATGTTGGGGCGCTAGTCCCGACACCTGCAGAAGAGCAGAGGGAGCCATGTCGTCACCAAGTGAATGAGATGCAAACGAGCAGATCAATCCCCAGCAGCAGGCAGGGGGCGCCAAGTCCAACAAACAAAGCACAAAGCAAAGGCAAAAGGCCCCAAGCCAACAAAGAAGCAAGCAACTCGTCCCTTCTTAGCCAGGGCAGGGAGAAGGTGGCGGCGTAGGCCCACAAGGGGGAGCCAAAGGCCACGTCCACCTCTCCGAGCTTCTCATCATTCCCAAAGCACTGTTCTGTCATTGACTGGAGGAAATCAGGGGAAAGCGCGAACGCAGTCCCCCACTACCACAAATTATGCAGTCGAGTTTCCCGCATTTGGGGAAATCGCAGGGGTCAGCACACCCGGAGTGCAATGGATGAGCCTCACCCTGGGAGAACCACCTTAGTGATCATGGTATCTCCCCTGCCAGGTAAGTATGAGTCGGAGCCCGCCGGGCCGACGAGCGCCCCTCTGGCGCAGCCCCCCAGCATCGCGGAGTCTCGTGCACCAAAAGTAAGGGGTGGTGTGGCCCGGCGGCGCCTGCACGGACGCTCCCCGAGTGGGTGACGCCGGGCGCTCAAGGCGCAGCTGACGCCCCGTCCGTCCCCCAGAGGGCAGGCCGAGCTCAAGCGGAAAACCGTCCAAGATGCACAGCAGCAGCAGCCTGATCATTTGCATATAGGGGCGGCTGCTCCCAAGCACTACGTCGCTGCGGCCGGGAACAGGCAGGCAGCTAGAGCTCTGCAGCTGCCACCCTCTGCTGGCACCCTGTCGTGACTCACTCAGCTGCGGCCAGGAGGACGCACGGTGGAGGAGGCTCAAGGGCAGGCCCAGCAGCTGCTTCGGGTCGACCGACCGAACGGCAGACAGCTGTGCACCGGCGGGCCACTCACAACTCCAGCTCCGGCCGCGAGATGGGGACGCTGCAAGTGGCCACCCTTGAGCGTGCCTGCGCAGGAGGAGGCTTTCGGCCGCTCGCGCTCTCCCTGGAACACGGCGTTGCCTCGTGTGCTCCAAAGCATGCCTTTGGTTCGCTGCAAATCCAGCATGTTGGGGCGCTAGTCCCGACACCTGCAGAAGAGCAGAGGGAGCCATGTCGTCACCAAGTGAATGAGATGCAAACGAGCAGATCAATCCCCAGCAGCAGGCAGGGGGCGCCAAGTCCAACAAACAAAGCACAAAGCAAAGGCAAAAGGCCCCAAGCCAACAAAGAAGCAAGCAACTCGTCCCTTCTTAGCCAGGGCAGGGAGAAGGTGGCGGCGTAGGCCCACAAGGGGGAGCCAAAGGCCACGTCCACCTCTCCGAGCTTCTCATCATTCCCAAAGCACTGTTCTGTCATTGACTGGAGGAAATCAGGGGAAAGCGCGAACGCAGTCCCCCACTACCACAAATTATGCAGTCGAGTTTCCCGCATTTGGGGAAATCGCAGGGGTCAGCACACCCGGAGTGCAATGGATGAGCCTCACCCTGGGAGAACCACCTTAGTGATCATGGTATCTCCCCTGCCAGGTAAGTATGAGTTGGAGCCCGCCGGGCCGACGAGCGCCCCTCTGGCGCAGCCCCCCAGCATCGCGGAGTCTCGTGCACCAAAAGTAAGGGGTGGTGTGGCCCGGCGGCGCCTGCACGGACGCTCCCCGAGTGGGTGACGCCGGGCGCTCAAGGCGCAGCTGACGCCCCGTCCGTCCCCCAGAGGGCAGGCCGAGCTCAAGCGGAAAACCGTCCAAGATGCACAGCAGCAGCAGCCTGATCATTTGCATATAGGGGCGGCTGCTCCCAAGCACTACGTCGCTGCGGCCGGGAACAGGCAGGCAGCTAGAGCTCTGCAGCTGCCACCCTCTGCTGGCACCCTGTCGTGACTCACTCAGCTGCGGCCAGGAGGACGCACGGTGGAGGAGGCTCAAGGGCAGGCCCAGCAGCTGCTTCGGGTCGACCGACCGAACGGCAGACAGCTGTGCACCGGCGGGCCACTCACAACTCCAGCTCCGGCCGCGAGATGGGGACGCTGCAAGTGGCCACCCTTGAGCGTGCCTGCGCAGGAGGAGGCTTTCGGCCGCTCGCGCTCTCCCTGGAACACGGCGTTGCCTCGTGTGCTCCAAAGCATGCCTTTGGTTCGCTGCAAATCCAGCATGTTGGGGCGCTAGTCCCGACACCTGCAGAAGAGCAGAGGGAGCCATGTCGTCACCAAGTGAATGAGATGCAAACGAGCAGATCAATCCCCAGCAGCAGGCAGGGGGCGCCAAGTCCAACAAACAAAGCACAAAGCAAAGGCAAAAGGCCCCAAGCCAACAAAGAAGCAAGCAACTCGTCCCTTCTTAGCCAGGGCAGGGAGAAGGTGGCGGCGTAGGCCCACAAGGGGGAGCCAAAGGCCACGTCCACCTCTCCGAGCTTCTCATCATTCCCAAAGCACTGTTCTGTCATTGACTGGAGGAAATCAGGGGAAAGCGCGAACGCAGTCCCCCACTACCACAAATTATGCAGTCGAGTTTCCCGCATTTGGGGAAATCGCAGGGGTCAGCACACCCGGAGTGCAATGGATGAGCCTCACCCTGGGAGAACCACCTTAGTGATCATGGTATCTCCCCTGCCAGGTAAGTATGAGTTGGAGCCCGCCGGGCCGACGAGCGCCCCTCTGGCGCAGCCCCCCAGCATCGCGGAGTCTCGTGCACCAAAAGTAAGGGGTGGTGTGGCCCGGCGGCGCCTGCACGGACGCTCCCCGAGTGGGTGACGCCGGGCGCTCAAGGCGCAGCTGACGCCCCGTCCGTCCCCCAGAGGGCAGGCCGAGCTCAAGCGGAAAACCGTCCAAGATGCACAGCAGCAGCAGCCTGATCATTTGCATATAGGGGCGGCTGCTCCCAAGCACTACGTCGCTGCGGCCGGGAACAGGCAGGCAGCTAGAGCTCTGCAGCTGCCACCCTCTGCTGGCACCCTGTCGTGACTCACTCAGCTGCGGCCAGGAGGACGCACGGTGGAGGAGGCTCAAGGGCAGGCCCAGCAGCTGCTTCGGGTCGACCGACCGAACGGCAGACAGCTGTGCACCGGCGGGCCACTCACAACTCCAGCTCCGGCCGCGAGATGGGGACGCTGCAAGTGGCCACCCTTGAGCGTGCCTGCGCAGGAGGAGGCTTTCGGCCGCTCGCGCTCTCCCTGGAACACGGCGTTGCCTCGTGTGCTCCAAAGCATGCCTTTGGTTCGCTGCAAATCCAGCATGTTGGGGCGCTAGTCCCGACACCTGCAGAAGAGCAGAGGGAGCCATGTCGTCACCAAGTGAATGAGATGCAAACGAGCAGATCAATCCCCAGCAGCAGGCAGGGGGCGCCAAGTCCAACAAACAAAGCACAAAGCAAAGGCAAAAGGCCCCAAGCCAACAAAGAAGCAAGCAACTCGTCCCTTCTTAGCCAGGGCAGGGAGAAGGTGGCGGCGTAGGCCCACAAGGGGGAGCCAAAGGCCACGTCCACCTCTCCGAGCTTCTCATCATTCCCAAAGCACTGTTCTGTCATTGACTGGAGGAAATCAGGGGAAAGCGCGAACGCAGTCCCCCACTACCACAAATTATGCAGTCGAGTTTCCCGCATTTGGGGAAATCGCAGGGGTCAGCACACCCGGAGTGCAATGGATGAGCCTCACCCTGGGAGAACCACCTTAGTGATCATGGTATCTCCCCTGCCAGGTAAGTATGAGTTGGAGCCCGCCGGGCCGACGAGCGCCCCTCTGGCGCAGCCCCCCAGCATCGCGGAGTCTCGTGCACCAAAAGTAAGGGGTGGTGTGGCCCGGCGGCGCCTGCACGGACGCTCCCCGAGTGGGTGACGCCGGGCGCTCAAGGCGCAGCTGACGCCCCGTCCGTCCCCCAGAGGGCAGGCCGAGCTCAAGCGGAAAACCGTCCAAGATGCACAGCAGCAGCAGCCTGATCATTTGCATATAGGGGCGGCTGCTCCCAAGCACTACGTCGCTGCGGCCGGGAACAGGCAGGCAGCTAGAGCTCTGCAGCTGCCACCCTCTGCTGGCACCCTGTCGTGACTCACTCAGCTGCGGCCAGGAGGACGCACGGTGGAGGAGGCTCAAGGGCAGGCCCAGCAGCTGCTTCGGGTCGACCGACCGAACGGCAGACAGCTGTGCACCGGCGGGCCACTCACAACTCCAGCTCCGGCCGCGAGATGGGGACGCTGCAAGTGGCCACCCTTGAGCGTGCCTGCGCAGGAGGAGGCTTTCGGCCGCTCGCGCTCTCCCTGGAACACGGCGTTGCCTCGTGTGCTCCAAAGCATGCCTTTGGTTCGCTGCAAATCCAGCATGTTGGGGCGCTAGTCCCGACACCTGCAGAAGAGCAGAGGGAGCCATGTCGTCACCAAGTGAATGAGATGCAAACGAGCAGATCAATCCCCAGCAGCAGGCAGGGGGCGCCAAGTCCAACAAACAAAGCACAAAGCAAAGGCAAAAGGCCCCAAGCCAACAAAGAAGCAAGCAACTCGTCCCTTCTTAGCCAGGGCAGGGAGAAGGTGGCGGCGTAGGCCCACAAGGGGGAGCCAAAGGCCACGTCCACCTCTCCGAGCTTCTCATCATTCCCAAAGCACTGTTCTGTCATTGACTGGAGGAAATCAGGGGAAAGCGCGAACGCAGTCCCCCACTACCACAAATTATGCAGTCGAGTTTCCCGCATTTGGGGAAATCGCAGGGGTCAGCACACCCGGAGTGCAATGGATGAGCCTCACCCTGGGAGAACCACCTTAGTGATCATGGTATCTCCCCTGCCAGGTAAGTATGAGTTGGAGCCCGCCGGGCCGACGAGCGCCCCTCTGGCGCAGCCCCCCAGCATCGCGGAGTCTCGTGCACCAAAAGTAAGGGGTGGTGTGGCCCGGCGGCGCCTGCACGGACGCTCCCCGAGTGGGTGACGCCGGGCGCTCAAGGCGCAGCTGACGCCCCGTCCGTCCCCCAGAGGGCAGGCCGAGCTCAAGCGGAAAACCGTCCAAGATGCACAGCAGCAGCAGCCTGATCATTTGCATATAGGGGCGGCTGCTCCCAAGCACTACGTCGCTGCGGCCGGGAACAGGCAGGCAGCTAGAGCTCTGCAGCTGCCACCCTCTGCTGGCACCCTGTCGTGACTCACTCAGCTGCGGCCAGGAGGACGCACGGTGGAGGAGGCTCAAGGGCAGGCCCAGCAGCTGCTTCGGGTCGACCGACCGAACGGCAGACAGCTGTGCACCGGCGGGCCACTCACAACTCCAGCTCCGGCCGCGAGATGGGGACGCTGCAAGTGGCCACCCTTGAGCGTGCCTGCGCAGGAGGAGGCTTTCGGCCGCTCGCGCTCTCCCTGGAACACGGCGTTGCCTCGTGTGCTCCAAAGCATGCCTTTGGTTCGCTGCAAATCCAGCATGTTGGGGCGCTAGTCCCGACACCTGCAGAAGAGCAGAGGGAGCCATGTCGTCACCAAGTGAATGAGATGCAAACGAGCAGATCAATCCCCAGCAGCAGGCAGGGGGCGCCAAGTCCAACAAACAAAGCACAAAGCAAAGGCAAAAGGCCCCAAGCCAACAAAGAAGCAAGCAACTCGTCCCTTCTTAGCCAGGGCAGGGAGAAGGTGGCGGCGTAGGCCCACAAGGGGGAGCCAAAGGCCACGTCCACCTCTCCGAGCTTCTCATCATTCCCAAAGCACTGTTCTGTCATTGACTGGAGGAAATCAGGGGAAAGCGCGAACGCAGTCCCCCACTACCACAAATTATGCAGTCGAGTTTCCCGCATTTGGGGAAATCGCAGGGGTCAGCACACCCGGAGTGCAATGGATGAGCCTCACCCTGGGAGAACCACCTTAGTGATCATGGTATCTCCCCTGCCAGGTAAGTATGAGTTGGAGCCCGCCGGGCCGACGAGCGCCCCTCTGGCGCAGCCCCCCAGCATCGCGGAGTCTCGTGCACCAAAAGTAAGGGGTGGTGTGGCCCGGCGGCGCCTGCACGGACGCTCCCCGAGTGGGTGACGCCGGGCGCTCAAGGCGCAGCTGACGCCCCGTCCGTCCCCCAGAGGGCAGGCCGAGCTCAAGCGGAAAACCGTCCAAGATGCACAGCAGCAGCAGCCTGATCATTTGCATATAGGGGCGGCTGCTCCCAAGCACTACGTCGCTGCGGCCGGGAACAGGCAGGCAGCTAGAGCTCTGCAGCTGCCACCCTCTGCTGGCACCCTGTCGTGACTCACTCAGCTGCGGCCAGGAGGACGCACGGTGGAGGAGGCTCAAGGGCAGGCCCAGCAGCTGCTTCGGGTCGACCGACCGAACGGCAGACAGCTGTGCACCGGCGGGCCACTCACAACTCCAGCTCCGGCCGCGAGATGGGGACGCTGCAAGTGGCCACCCTTGAGCGTGCCTGCGCAGGAGGAGGCTTTCGGCCGCTCGCGCTCTCCCTGGAACACGGCGTTGCCTCGTGTGCTCCAAAGCATGCCTTTGGTTCGCTGCAAATCCAGCATGTTGGGGCGCTAGTCCCGACACCTGCAGAAGAGCAGAGGGAGCCATGTCGTCACCAAGTGAATGAGATGCAAACGAGCAGATCAATCCCCAGCAGCAGGCAGGGGGCGCCAAGTCCAACAAACAAAGCACAAAGCAAAGGCAAAAGGCCCCAAGCCAACAAAGAAGCAAGCAACTCGTCCCTTCTTAGCCAGGGCAGGGAGAAGGTGGCGGCGTAGGCCCACAAGGGGGAGCCAAAGGCCACGTCCACCTCTCCGAGCTTCTCATCATTCCCAAAGCACTGTTCTGTCATTGACTGGAGGAAATCAGGGGAAAGCGCGAACGCAGTCCCCCACTACCACAAATTATGCAGTCGAGTTTCCCGCATTTGGGGAAATCGCAGGGGTCAGCACACCCGGAGTGCAATGGATGAGCCTCACCCTGGGAGAACCACCTTAGTGATCATGGTATCTCCCCTGCCAGGTAAGTATGAGTTGGAGCCCGCCGGGCCGACGAGCGCCCCTCTGGCGCAGCCCCCCAGCATCGCGGAGTCTCGTGCACCAAAAGTAAGGGGTGGTGTGGCCCGGCGGCGCCTGCACGGACGCTCCCCGAGTGGGTGACGCCGGGCGCTCAAGGCGCAGCTGACGCCCCGTCCGTCCCCCAGAGGGCAGGCCGAGCTCAAGCGGAAAACCGTCCAAGATGCACAGCAGCAGCAGCCTGATCATTTGCATATAGGGGCGGCTGCTCCCAAGCACTACGTCGCTGCGGCCGGGAACAGGCAGGCAGCTAGAGCTCTGCAGCTGCCACCCTCTGCTGGCACCCTGTCGTGACTCACTCAGCTGCGGCCAGGAGGACGCACGGTGGAGGAGGCTCAAGGGCAGGCCCAGCAGCTGCTTCGGGTCGACCGACCGAACGGCAGACAGCTGTGCACCGGCGGGCCACTCACAACTCCAGCTCCGGCCGCGAGATGGGGACGCTGCAAGTGGCCACCCTTGAGCGTGCCTGCGCAGGAGGAGGCTTTCGGCCGCTCGCGCTCTCCCTGGAACACGGCGTTGCCTCGTGTGCTCCAAAGCATGCCTTTGGTTCGCTGCAAATCCAGCATGTTGGGGCGCTAGTCCCGACACCTGCAGAAGAGCAGAGGGAGCCATGTCGTCACCAAGTGAATGAGATGCAAACGAGCAGATCAATCCCCAGCAGCAGGCAGGGGGCGCCAAGTCCAACAAACAAAGCACAAAGCAAAGGCAAAAGGCCCCAAGCCAACAAAGAAGCAAGCAACTCGTCCCTTCTTAGCCAGGGCAGGGAGAAGGTGGCGGCGTAGGCCCACAAGGGGGAGCCAAAGGCCACGTCCACCTCTCCGAGCTTCTCATCATTCCCAAAGCACTGTTCTGTCATTGACTGGAGGAAATCAGGGGAAAGCGCGAACGCAGTCCCCCACTACCACAAATTATGCAGTCGAGTTTCCCGCATTTGGGGAAATCGCAGGGGTCAGCACACCCGGAGTGCAATGGATGAGCCTCACCCTGGGAGAACCACCTTAGTGATCATGGTATCTCCCCTGCCAGGTAAGTATGAGTTGGAGCCCGCCGGGCCGACGAGCGCCCCTCTGGCGCAGCCCCCCAGCATCGCGGAGTCTCGTGCACCAAAAGTAAGGGGTGGTGTGGCCCGGCGGCGCCTGCACGGACGCTCCCCGAGTGGGTGACGCCGGGCGCTCAAGGCGCAGCTGACGCCCCGTCCGTCCCCCAGAGGGCAGGCCGAGCTCAAGCGGAAAACCGTCCAAGATGCACAGCAGCAGCAGCCTGATCATTTGCATATAGGGGCGGCTGCTCCCAAGCACTACGTCGCTGCGGCCGGGAACAGGCAGGCAGCTAGAGCTCTGCAGCTGCCACCCTCTGCTGGCACCCTGTCGTGACTCACTCAGCTGCGGCCAGGAGGACGCACGGTGGAGGAGGCTCAAGGGCAGGCCCAGCAGCTGCTTCGGGTCGACCGACCGAACGGCAGACAGCTGTGCACCGGCGGGCCACTCACAACTCCAGCTCCGGCCGCGAGATGGGGACGCTGCAAGTGGCCACCCTTGAGCGTGCCTGCGCAGGAGGAGGCTTTCGGCCGCTCGCGCTCTCCCTGGAACACGGCGTTGCCTCGTGTGCTCCAAAGCATGCCTTTGGTTCGCTGCAAATCCAGCATGTTGGGGCGCTAGTCCCGACACCTGCAGAAGAGCAGAGGGAGCCATGTCGTCACCAAGTGAATGAGATGCAAACGAGCAGATCAATCCCCAGCAGCAGGCAGGGGGCGCCAAGTCCAACAAACAAAGCACAAAGCAAAGGCAAAAGGCCCCAAGCCAACAAAGAAGCAAGCAACTCGTCCCTTCTTAGCCAGGGCAGGGAGAAGGTGGCGGCGTAGGCCCACAAGGGGGAGCCAAAGGCCACGTCCACCTCTCCGAGCTTCTCATCATTCCCAAAGCACTGTTCTGTCATTGACTGGAGGAAATCAGGGGAAAGCGCGAACGCAGTCCCCCACTACCACAAATTATGCAGTCGAGTTTCCCGCATTTGGGGAAATCGCAGGGGTCAGCACACCCGGAGTGCAATGGATGAGCCTCACCCTGGGAGAACCACCTTAGTGATCATGGTATCTCCCCTGCCAGGTAAGTATGAGTTGGAGCCCGCCGGGCCGACGAGCGCCCCTCTGGCGCAGCCCCCCAGCATCGCGGAGTCTCGTGCACCAAAAGTAAGGGGTGGTGTGGCCCGGCGGCGCCTGCACGGACGCTCCCCGAGTGGGTGACGCCGGGCGCTCAAGGCGCAGCTGACGCCCCGTCCGTCCCCCAGAGGGCAGGCCGAGCTCAAGCGGAAAACCGTCCAAGATGCACAGCAGCAGCAGCCTGATCATTTGCATATAGGGGCGGCTGCTCCCAAGCACTACGTCGCTGCGGCCGGGAACAGGCAGGCAGCTAGAGCTCTGCAGCTGCCACCCTCTGCTGGCACCCTGTCGTGACTCACTCAGCTGCGGCCAGGAGGACGCACGGTGGAGGAGGCTCAAGGGCAGGCCCAGCAGCTGCTTCGGGTCGACCGACCGAACGGCAGACAGCTGTGCACCGGCGGGCCACTCACAACTCCAGCTCCGGCCGCGAGATGGGGACGCTGCAAGTGGCCACCCTTGAGCGTGCCTGCGCAGGAGGAGGCTTTCGGCCGCTCGCGCTCTCCCTGGAACACGGCGTTGCCTCGTGTGCTCCAAAGCATGCCTTTGGTTCGCTGCAAATCCAGCATGTTGGGGCGCTAGTCCCGACACCTGCAGAAGAGCAGAGGGAGCCATGTCGTCACCAAGTGAATGAGATGCAAACGAGCAGATCAATCCCCAGCAGCAGGCAGGGGGCGCCAAGTCCAACAAACAAAGCACAAAGCAAAGGCAAAAGGCCCCAAGCCAACAAAGAAGCAAGCAACTCGTCCCTTCTTAGCCAGGGCAGGGAGAAGGTGGCGGCGTAGGCCCACAAGGGGGAGCCAAAGGCCACGTCCACCTCTCCGAGCTTCTCATCATTCCCAAAGCACTGTTCTGTCATTGACTGGAGGAAATCAGGGGAAAGCGCGAACGCAGTCCCCCACTACCACAAATTATGCAGTCGAGTTTCCCGCATTTGGGGAAATCGCAGGGGTCAGCACACCCGGAGTGCAATGGATGAGCCTCACCCTGGGAGAACCACCTTAGTGATCATGGTATCTCCCCTGCCAGGTAAGTATGAGTTGGAGCCCGCCGGGCCGACGAGCGCCCCTCTGGCGCAGCCCCCCAGCATCGCGGAGTCTCGTGCACCAAAAGTAAGGGGTGGTGTGGCCCGGCGGCGCCTGCACGGACGCTCCCCGAGTGGGTGACGCCGGGCGCTCAAGGCGCAGCTGACGCCCCGTCCGTCCCCCAGAGGGCAGGCCGAGCTCAAGCGGAAAACCGTCCAAGATGCACAGCAGCAGCAGCCTGATCATTTGCATATAGGGGCGGCTGCTCCCAAGCACTACGTCGCTGCGGCCGGGAACAGGCAGGCAGCTACAGCTCTGCAGCTGCCACCCTCTGCTGGCACCCTGTCGTGACTCACTCAGCTGCGGCCAGGAGGACGCACGGTGGAGGAGGCTCAAGGGCAGGCCCAGCAGCTGCTTCGGGTCGACCGACCGAACGGCAGACAGCTGTGCACCGGCGGGCCACTCACAACTCCAGCTCCGGCCGCGAGATGGGGACGCTGCAAGTGGCCACCCTTGAGCGTGCCTGCGCAGGAGGAGGCTTTCGGCCGCTCGCGCTCTCCCTGGAACACGGCGTTGCCTCGTGTGCTCCAAAGCATGCCTTTGGTTCGCTGCAAATCCAGCATGTTGGGGCGCTAGTCCCGACACCTGCAGAAGAGCAGAGGGAGCCATGTCGTCACCAAGTGAATGAGATGCAAACGAGCAGATCAATCCCCAGCAGCAGGCAGGGGGCGCCAAGTCCAACAAACAAAGCACAAAGCAAAGGCAAAAGGCCCCAAGCCAACAAAGAAGCAAGCAACTCGTCCCTTCTTAGCCAGGGCAGGGAGAAGGTGGCGGCGTAGGCCCACAAGGGGGAGCCAAAGGCCACGTCCACCTCTCCGAGCTTCTCATCATTCCCAAAGCACTGTTCTGTCATTGACTGGAGGAAATCAGGGGAAAGCGCGAACGCAGTCCCCCACTACCACAAATTATGCAGTCGAGTTTCCCGCATTTGGGGAAATCGCAGGGGTCAGCACACCCGGAGTGCAATGGATGAGCCTCACCCTGGGAGAACCACCTTAGTGATCATGGTATCTCCCCTGCCAGGTAAGTATGAGTTGGAGCCCGCCGGGCCGACGAGCGCCCCTCTGGCGCAGCCCCCCAGCATCGCGGAGTCTCGTGCACCAAAAGTAAGGGGTGGTGTGGCCCGGCGGCGCCTGCACGGACGCTCCCCGAGTGGGTGACGCCGGGCGCTCAAGGCGCAGCTGACGCCCCGTCCGTCCCCCAGAGGGCAGGCCGAGCTCAAGCGGAAAACCGTCCAAGATGCACAGCAGCAGCAGCCTGATCATTTGCATATAGGGGCGGCTGCTCCCAAGCACTACGTCGCTGCGGCCGGGAACAGGCAGGCAGCTACAGCTCTGCAGCTGCCACCCTCTGCTGGCACCCTGTCGTGACTCACTCAGCTGCGGCCAGGAGGACGCACGGTGGAGGAGGCTCAAGGGCAGGCCCAGCAGCTGCTTCGGGTCGACCGACCGAACGGCAGACAGCTGTGCACCGGCGGGCCACTCACAACTCCAGCTCCGGCCGCGAGATGGGGACGCTGCAAGTGGCCACCCTTGAGCGTGCCTGCGCAGGAGGAGGCTTTCGGCCGCTCGCGCTCTCCCTGGAACACGGCGTTGCCTCGTGTGCTCCAAAGCATGCCTTTGGTTCGCTGCAAATCCAGCATGTTGGGGCGCTAGTCCCGACACCTGCAGAAGAGCAGAGGGAGCCATGTCGTCACCAAGTGAATGAGATGCAAACGAGCAGATCAATCCCCAGCAGCAGGCAGGGGGCGCCAAGTCCAACAAACAAAGCACAAAGCAAAGGCAAAAGGCCCCAAGCCAACAAAGAAGCAAGCAACTCGTCCCTTCTTAGCCAGGGCAGGGAGAAGGTGGCGGCGTAGGCCCACAAGGGGGAGCCAAAGGCCACGTCCACCTCTCCGAGCTTCTCATCATTCCCAAAGCACTGTTCTGTCATTGACTGGAGGAAATCAGGGGAAAGCGCGAACGCAGTCCCCCACTACCACAAATTATGCAGTCGAGTTTCCCGCATTTGGGGAAATCGCAGGGGTCAGCACACCCGGAGTGCAATGGATGAGCCTCACCCTGGGAGAACCACCTTAGTGATCATGGTATCTCCCCTGCCAGGTAAGTATGAGTTGGAGCCCGCCGGGCCGACGAGCGCCCCTCTGGCGCAGCCCCCCAGCATCGCGGAGTCTCGTGCACCAAAAGTAAGGGGTGGTGTGGCCCGGCGGCGCCTGCACGGACGCTCCCCGAGTGGGTGACGCCGGGCGCTCAAGGCGCAGCTGACGCCCCGTCCGTCCCCCAGAGGGCAGGCCGAGCTCAAGCGGAAAACCGTCCAAGATGCACAGCAGCAGCAGCCTGATCATTTGCATATAGGGGCGGCTGCTCCCAAGCACTACGTCGCTGCGGCCGGGAACAGGCAGGCAGCTAGAGCTCTGCAGCTGCCACCCTCTGCTGGCACCCTGTCGTGACTCACTCAGCTGCGGCCAGGAGGACGCACGGTGGAGGAGGCTCAAGGGCAGGCCCAGCAGCTGCTTCGGGTCGACCGACCGAACGGCAGACAGCTGTGCACCGGCGGGCCACTCACAACTCCAGCTCCGGCCGCGAGATGGGGACGCTGCAAGTGGCCACCCTTGAGCGTGCCTGCGCAGGAGGAGGCTTTCGGCCGCTCGCGCTCTCCCTGGAACACGGCGTTGCCTCGTGTGCTCCAAAGCATGCCTTTGGTTCGCTGCAAATCCAGCATGTTGGGGCGCTAGTCCCGACACCTGCAGAAGAGCAGAGGGAGCCATGTCGTCACCAAGTGAATGAGATGCAAACGAGCAGATCAATCCCCAGCAGCAGGCAGGGGGCGCCAAGTCCAACAAACAAAGCACAAAGCAAAGGCAAAAGGCCCCAAGCCAACAAAGAAGCAAGCAACTCGTCCCTTCTTAGCCAGGGCAGGGAGAAGGTGGCGGCGTAGGCCCACAAGGGGGAGCCAAAGGCCACGTCCACCTCTCCGAGCTTCTCATCATTCCCAAAGCACTGTTCTGTCATTGACTGGAGGAAATCAGGGGAAAGCGCGAACGCAGTCCCCCACTACCACAAATTATGCAGTCGAGTTTCCCGCATTTGGGGAAATCGCAGGGGTCAGCACACCCGGAGTGCAATGGATGAGCCTCACCCTGGGAGAACCACCTTAGTGATCATGGTATCTCCCCTGCCAGGTAAGTATGAGTTGGAGCCCGCCGGGCCGACGAGCGCCCCTCTGGCGCAGCCCCCCAGCATCGCGGAGTCTCGTGCACCAAAAGTAAGGGGTGGTGTGGCCCGGCGGCGCCTGCACGGACGCTCCCCGAGTGGGTGACGCCGGGCGCTCAAGGCGCAGCTGACGCCCCGTCCGTCCCCCAGAGGGCAGGCCGAGCTCAAGCGGAAAACCGTCCAAGATGCACAGCAGCAGCAGCCTGATCATTTGCATATAGGGGCGGCTGCTCCCAAGCACTACGTCGCTGCGGCCGGGAACAGGCAGGCAGCTAGAGCTCTGCAGCTGCCACCCTCTGCTGGCACCCTGTCGTGACTCACTCAGCTGCGGCCAGGAGGACGCACGGTGGAGGAGGCTCAAGGGCAGGCCCAGCAGCTGCTTCGGGTCGACCGACCGAACGGCAGACAGCTGTGCACCGGCGGGCCACTCACAACTCCAGCTCCGGCCGCGAGATGGGGACGCTGCAAGTGGCCACCCTTGAGCGTGCCTGCGCAGGAGGAGGCTTTCGGCCGCTCGCGCTCTCCCTGGAACACGGCGTTGCCTCGTGTGCTCCAAAGCATGCCTTTGGTTCGCTGCAAATCCAGCATGTTGGGGCGCTAGTCCCGACACCTGCAGAAGAGCAGAGGGAGCCATGTCGTCACCAAGTGAATGAGATGCAAACGAGCAGATCAATCCCCAGCAGCAGGCAGGGGGCGCCAAGTCCAACAAACAAAGCACAAAGCAAAGGCAAAAGGCCCCAAGCCAACAAAGAAGCAAGCAACTCGTCCCTTCTTAGCCAGGGCAGGGAGAAGGTGGCGGCGTAGGCCCACAAGGGGGAGCCAAAGGCCACGTCCACCTCTCCGAGCTTCTCATCATTCCCAAAGCACTGTTCTGTCATTGACTGGAGGAAATCAGGGGAAAGCGCGAACGCAGTCCCCCACTACCACAAATTATGCAGTCGAGTTTCCCGCATTTGGGGAAATCGCAGGGGTCAGCACACCCGGAGTGCAATGGATGAGCCTCACCCTGGGAGAACCACCTTAGTGATCATGGTATCTCCCCTGCCAGGTAAGTATGAGTTGGAGCCCGCCGGGCCGACGAGCGCCCCTCTGGCGCAGCCCCCCAGCATCGCGGAGTCTCGTGCACCAAAAGTAAGGGGTGGTGTGGCCCGGCGGCGCCTGCACGGACGCTCCCCGAGTGGGTGACGCCGGGCGCTCAAGGCGCAGCTGACGCCCCGTCCGTCCCCCAGAGGGCAGGCCGAGCTCAAGCGGAAAACCGTCCAAGATGCACAGCAGCAGCAGCCTGATCATTTGCATATAGGGGCGGCTGCTCCCAAGCACTACGTCGCTGCGGCCGGGAACAGGCAGGCAGCTAGAGCTCTGCAGCTGCCACCCTCTGCTGGCACCCTGTCGTGACTCACTCAGCTGCGGCCAGGAGGACGCACGGTGGAGGAGGCTCAAGGGCAGGCCCAGCAGCTGCTTCGGGTCGACCGACCGAACGGCAGACAGCTGTGCACCGGCGGGCCACTCACAACTCCAGCTCCGGCCGCGAGATGGGGACGCTGCAAGTGGCCACCCTTGAGCGTGCCTGCGCAGGAGGAGGCTTTCGGCCGCTCGCGCTCTCCCTGGAACACGGCGTTGCCTCGTGTGCTCCAAAGCATGCCTTTGGTTCGCTGCAAATCCAGCATGTTGGGGCGCTAGTCCCGACACCTGCAGAAGAGCAGAGGGAGCCATGTCGTCACCAAGTGAATGAGATGCAAACGAGCAGATCAATCCCCAGCAGCAGGCAGGGGGCGCCAAGTCCAACAAACAAAGCACAAAGCAAAGGCAAAAGGCCCCAAGCCAACAAAGAAGCAAGCAACTCGTCCCTTCTTAGCCAGGGCAGGGAGAAGGTGGCGGCGTAGGCCCACAAGGGGGAGCCAAAGGCCACGTCCACCTCTCCGAGCTTCTCATCATTCCCAAAGCACTGTTCTGTCATTGACTGGAGGAAATCAGGGGAAAGCGCGAACGCAGTCCCCCACTACCACAAATTATGCAGTCGAGTTTCCCGCATTTGGGGAAATCGCAGGGGTCAGCACACCCGGAGTGCAATGGATGAGCCTCACCCTGGGAGAACCACCTTAGTGATCATGGTATCTCCCCTGCCAGGTAAGTATGAGTTGGAGCCCGCCGGGCCGACGAGCGCCCCTCTGGCGCAGCCCCCCAGCATCGCGGAGTCTCGTGCACCAAAAGTAAGGGGTGGTGTGGCCCGGCGGCGCCTGCACGGACGCTCCCCGAGTGGGTGACGCCGGGCGCTCAAGGCGCAGCTGACGCCCCGTCCGTCCCCCAGAGGGCAGGCCGAGCTCAAGCGGAAAACCGTCCAAGATGCACAGCAGCAGCAGCCTGATCATTTGCATATAGGGGCGGCTGCTCCCAAGCACTACGTCGCTGCGGCCGGGAACAGGCAGGCAGCTAGAGCTCTGCAGCTGCCACCCTCTGCTGGCACCCTGTCGTGACTCACTCAGCTGCGGCCAGGAGGACGCACGGTGGAGGAGGCTCAAGGGCAGGCCCAGCAGCTGCTTCGGGTCGACCGACCGAACGGCAGACAGCTGTGCACCGGCGGGCCACTCACAACTCCAGCTCCGGCCGCGAGATGGGGACGCTGCAAGTGGCCACCCTTGAGCGTGCCTGCGCAGGAGGAGGCTTTCGGCCGCTCGCGCTCTCCCTGGAACACGGCGTTGCCTCGTGTGCTCCAAAGCATGCCTTTGGTTCGCTGCAAATCCAGCATGTTGGGGCGCTAGTCCCGACACCTGCAGAAGAGCAGAGGGAGCCATGTCGTCACCAAGTGAATGAGATGCAAACGAGCAGATCAATCCCCAGCAGCAGGCAGGGGGCGCCAAGTCCAACAAACAAAGCACAAAGCAAAGGCAAAAGGCCCCAAGCCAACAAAGAAGCAAGCAACTCGTCCCTTCTTAGCCAGGGCAGGGAGAAGGTGGCGGCGTAGGCCCACAAGGGGGAGCCAAAGGCCACGTCCACCTCTCCGAGCTTCTCATCATTCCCAAAGCACTGTTCTGTCATTGACTGGAGGAAATCAGGGGAAAGCGCGAACGCAGTCCCCCACTACCACAAATTATGCAGTCGAGTTTCCCGCATTTGGGGAAATCGCAGGGGTCAGCACACCCGGAGTGCAATGGATGAGCCTCACCCTGGGAGAACCACCTTAGTGATCATGGTATCTCCCCTGCCAGGTAAGTATGAGTTGGAGCCCGCCGGGCCGACGAGCGCCCCTCTGGCGCAGCCCCCCAGCATCGCGGAGTCTCGTGCACCAAAAGTAAGGGGTGGTGTGGCCCGGCGGCGCCTGCACGGACGCTCCCCGAGTGGGTGACGCCGGGCGCTCAAGGCGCAGCTGACGCCCCGTCCGTCCCCCAGAGGGCAGGCCGAGCTCAAGCGGAAAACCGTCCAAGATGCACAGCAGCAGCAGCCTGATCATTTGCATATAGGGGCGGCTGCTCCCAAGCACTACGTCGCTGCGGCCGGGAACAGGCAGGCAGCTAGAGCTCTGCAGCTGCCACCCTCTGCTGGCACCCTGTCGTGACTCACTCAGCTGCGGCCAGGAGGACGCACGGTGGAGGAGGCTCAAGGGCAGGCCCAGCAGCTGCTTCGGGTCGACCGACCGAACGGCAGACAGCTGTGCACCGGCGGGCCACTCACAACTCCAGCTCCGGCCGCGAGATGGGGACGCTGCAAGTGGCCACCCTTGAGCGTGCCTGCGCAGGAGGAGGCTTTCGGCCGCTCGCGCTCTCCCTGGAACACGGCGTTGCCTCGTGTGCTCCAAAGCATGCCTTTGGTTCGCTGCAAATCCAGCATGTTGGGGCGCTAGTCCCGACACCTGCAGAAGAGCAGAGGGAGCCATGTCGTCACCAAGTGAATGAGATGCAAACGAGCAGATCAATCCCCAGCAGCAGGCAGGGGGCGCCAAGTCCAACAAACAAAGCACAAAGCAAAGGCAAAAGGCCCCAAGCCAACAAAGAAGCAAGCAACTCGTCCCTTCTTAGCCAGGGCAGGGAGAAGGTGGCGGCGTAGGCCCACAAGGGGGAGCCAAAGGCCACGTCCACCTCTCCGAGCTTCTCATCATTCCCAAAGCACTGTTCTGTCATTGACTGGAGGAAATCAGGGGAAAGCGCGAACGCAGTCCCCCACTACCACAAATTATGCAGTCGAGTTTCCCGCATTTGGGGAAATCGCAGGGGTCAGCACACCCGGAGTGCAATGGATGAGCCTCACCCTGGGAGAACCACCTTAGTGATCATGGTATCTCCCCTGCCAGGTAAGTATGAGTTGGAGCCCGCCGGGCCGACGAGCGCCCCTCTGGCGCAGCCCCCCAGCATCGCGGAGTCTCGTGCACCAAAAGTAAGGGGTGGTGTGGCCCGGCGGCGCCTGCACGGACGCTCCCCGAGTGGGTGACGCCGGGCGCTCAAGGCGCAGCTGACGCCCCGTCCGTCCCCCAGAGGGCAGGCCGAGCTCAAGCGGAAAACCGTCCAAGATGCACAGCAGCAGCAGCCTGATCATTTGCATATAGGGGCGGCTGCTCCCAAGCACTACGTCGCTGCGGCCGGGAACAGGCAGGCAGCTAGAGCTCTGCAGCTGCCACCCTCTGCTGGCACCCTGTCGTGACTCACTCAGCTGCGGCCAGGAGGACGCACGGTGGAGGAGGCTCAAGGGCAGGCCCAGCAGCTGCTTCGGGTCGACCGACCGAACGGCAGACAGCTGTGCACCGGCGGGCCACTCACAACTCCAGCTCCGGCCGCGAGATGGGGACGCTGCAAGTGGCCACCCTTGAGCGTGCCTGCGCAGGAGGAGGCTTTCGGCCGCTCGCGCTCTCCCTGGAACACGGCGTTGCCTCGTGTGCTCCAAAGCATGCCTTTGGTTCGCTGCAAATCCAGCATGTTGGGGCGCTAGTCCCGACACCTGCAGAAGAGCAGAGGGAGCCATGTCGTCACCAAGTGAATGAGATGCAAACGAGCAGATCAATCCCCAGCAGCAGGCAGGGGGCGCCAAGTCCAACAAACAAAGCACAAAGCAAAGGCAAAAGGCCCCAAGCCAACAAAGAAGCAAGCAACTCGTCCCTTCTTAGCCAGGGCAGGGAGAAGGTGGCGGCGTAGGCCCACAAGGGGGAGCCAAAGGCCACGTCCACCTCTCCGAGCTTCTCATCATTCCCAAAGCACTGTTCTGTCATTGACTGGAGGAAATCAGGGGAAAGCGCGAACGCAGTCCCCCACTACCACAAATTATGCAGTCGAGTTTCCCGCATTTGGGGAAATCGCAGGGGTCAGCACACCCGGAGTGCAATGGATGAGCCTCACCCTGGGAGAACCACCTTAGTGATCATGGTATCTCCCCTGCCAGGTAAGTATGAGTTGGAGCCCGCCGGGCCGACGAGCGCCCCTCTGGCGCAGCCCCCCAGCATCGCGGAGTCTCGTGCACCAAAAGTAAGGGGTGGTGTGGCCCGGCGGCGCCTGCACGGACGCTCCCCGAGTGGGTGACGCCGGGCGCTCAAGGCGCAGCTGACGCCCCGTCCGTCCCCCAGAGGGCAGGCCGAGCTCAAGCGGAAAACCGTCCAAGATGCACAGCAGCAGCAGCCTGATCATTTGCATATAGGGGCGGCTGCTCCCAAGCACTACGTCGCTGCGGCCGGGAACAGGCAGGCAGCTAGAGCTCTGCAGCTGCCACCCTCTGCTGGCACCCTGTCGTGACTCACTCAGCTGCGGCCAGGAGGACGCACGGTGGAGGAGGCTCAAGGGCAGGCCCAGCAGCTGCTTCGGGTCGACCGACCGAACGGCAGACAGCTGTGCACCGGCGGGCCACTCACAACTCCAGCTCCGGCCGCGAGATGGGGACGCTGCAAGTGGCCACCCTTGAGCGTGCCTGCGCAGGAGGAGGCTTTCGGCCGCTCGCGCTCTCCCTGGAACACGGCGTTGCCTCGTGTGCTCCAAAGCATGCCTTTGGTTCGCTGCAAATCCAGCATGTTGGGGCGCTAGTCCCGACACCTGCAGAAGAGCAGAGGGAGCCATGTCGTCACCAAGTGAATGAGATGCAAACGAGCAGATCAATCCCCAGCAGCAGGCAGGGGGCGCCAAGTCCAACAAACAAAGCACAAAGCAAAGGCAAAAGGCCCCAAGCCAACAAAGAAGCAAGCAACTCGTCCCTTCTTAGCCAGGGCAGGGAGAAGGTGGCGGCGTAGGCCCACAAGGGGGAGCCAAAGGCCACGTCCACCTCTCCGAGCTTCTCATCATTCCCAAAGCACTGTTCTGTCATTGACTGGAGGAAATCAGGGGAAAGCGCGAACGCAGTCCCCCACTACCACAAATTATGCAGTCGAGTTTCCCGCATTTGGGGAAATCGCAGGGGTCAGCACACCCGGAGTGCAATGGATGAGCCTCACCCTGGGAGAACCACCTTAGTGATCATGGTATCTCCCCTGCCAGGTAAGTATGAGTTGGAGCCCGCCGGGCCGACGAGCGCCCCTCTGGCGCAGCCCCCCAGCATCGCGGAGTCTCGTGCACCAAAAGTAAGGGGTGGTGTGGCCCGGCGGCGCCTGCACGGACGCTCCCCGAGTGGGTGACGCCGGGCGCTCAAGGCGCAGCTGACGCCCCGTCCGTCCCCCAGAGGGCAGGCCGAGCTCAAGCGGAAAACCGTCCAAGATGCACAGCAGCAGCAGCCTGATCATTTGCATATAGGGGCGGCTGCTCCCAAGCACTACGTCGCTGCGGCCGGGAACAGGCAGGCAGCTAGAGCTCTGCAGCTGCCACCCTCTGCTGGCACCCTGTCGTGACTCACTCAGCTGCGGCCAGGAGGACGCACGGTGGAGGAGGCTCAAGGGCAGGCCCAGCAGCTGCTTCGGGTCGACCGACCGAACGGCAGACAGCTGTGCACCGGCGGGCCACTCACAACTCCAGCTCCGGCCGCGAGATGGGGACGCTGCAAGTGGCCACCCTTGAGCGTGCCTGCGCAGGAGGAGGCTTTCGGCCGCTCGCGCTCTCCCTGGAACACGGCGTTGCCTCGTGTGCTCCAAAGCATGCCTTTGGTTCGCTGCAAATCCAGCATGTTGGGGCGCTAGTCCCGACACCTGCAGAAGAGCAGAGGGAGCCATGTCGTCACCAAGTGAATGAGATGCAAACGAGCAGATCAATCCCCAGCAGCAGGCAGGGGGCGCCAAGTCCAACAAACAAAGCACAAAGCAAAGGCAAAAGGCCCCAAGCCAACAAAGAAGCAAGCAACTCGTCCCTTCTTAGCCAGGGCAGGGAGAAGGTGGCGGCGTAGGCCCACAAGGGGGAGCCAAAGGCCACGTCCACCTCTCCGAGCTTCTCATCATTCCCAAAGCACTGTTCTGTCATTGACTGGAGGAAATCAGGGGAAAGCGCGAACGCAGTCCCCCACTACCACAAATTATGCAGTCGAGTTTCCCGCATTTGGGGAAATCGCAGGGGTCAGCACACCCGGAGTGCAATGGATGAGCCTCACCCTGGGAGAACCACCTTAGTGATCATGGTATCTCCCCTGCCAGGTAAGTATGAGTTGGAGCCCGCCGGGCCGACGAGCGCCCCTCTGGCGCAGCCCCCCAGCATCGCGGAGTCTCGTGCACCAAAAGTAAGGGGTGGTGTGGCCCGGCGGCGCCTGCACGGACGCTCCCCGAGTGGGTGACGCCGGGCGCTCAAGGCGCAGCTGACGCCCCGTCCGTCCCCCAGAGGGCAGGCCGAGCTCAAGCGGAAAACCGTCCAAGATGCACAGCAGCAGCAGCCTGATCATTTGCATATAGGGGCGGCTGCTCCCAAGCACTACGTCGCTGCGGCCGGGAACAGGCAGGCAGCTAGAGCTCTGCAGCTGCCACCCTCTGCTGGCACCCTGTCGTGACTCACTCAGCTGCGGCCAGGAGGACGCACGGTGGAGGAGGCTCAAGGGCAGGCCCAGCAGCTGCTTCGGGTCGACCGACCGAACGGCAGACAGCTGTGCACCGGCGGGCCACTCACAACTCCAGCTCCGGCCGCGAGATGGGGACGCTGCAAGTGGCCACCCTTGAGCGTGCCTGCGCAGGAGGAGGCTTTCGGCCGCTCGCGCTCTCCCTGGAACACGGCGTTGCCTCGTGTGCTCCAAAGCATGCCTTTGGTTCGCTGCAAATCCAGCATGTTGGGGCGCTAGTCCCGACACCTGCAGAAGAGCAGAGGGAGCCATGTCGTCACCAAGTGAATGAGATGCAAACGAGCAGATCAATCCCCAGCAGCAGGCAGGGGGCGCCAAGTCCAACAAACAAAGCACAAAGCAAAGGCAAAAGGCCCCAAGCCAACAAAGAAGCAAGCAACTCGTCCCTTCTTAGCCAGGGCAGGGAGAAGGTGGCGGCGTAGGCCCACAAGGGGGAGCCAAAGGCCACGTCCACCTCTCCGAGCTTCTCATCATTCCCAAAGCACTGTTCTGTCATTGACTGGAGGAAATCAGGGGAAAGCGCGAACGCAGTCTGGCTTTGGTTCGCTGCAAATCCAGCATGTTGGGGCGCTAGTCCCGACACCTGCAGAAGAGCAGAGGGAGCCATGTCGTCACCAAGTGAATGAGATGCAAACGAGCAGATCAATCCCCAGCAGCAGGCAGGGGGCGCCAAGTCCAACAAACAAAGCACAAAGCAAAGGCAAAAGGCCCCAAGCCAACAAAGAAGCAAGCAACTCGTCCCTTCTTAGCCAGGGCAGGGAGAAGGTGGCGGCGTAGGCCCACAAGGGGGAGCCAAAGGCCACGTCCACCTCTCCGAGCTTCTCATCATTCCCAAAGCACTGTTCTGTCATTGACTGGAGGAAATCAGGGGAAAGCGCGAACGCAGTCCCCCACTACCACAAATTATGCAGTCGAGTTTCCCGCATTTGGGGAAATCGCAGGGGTCAGCACACCCGGAGTGCAATGGATGAGCCTCACCCTGGGAGAACCACCTTAGTGATCATGGTATCTCCCCTGCCAGGTAAGTATGAGTTGGAGCCCGCCGGGCCGACGAGCGCCCCTCTGGCGCAGCCCCCCAGCATCGCGGAGTCTCGTGCACCAAAAGTAAGGGGTGGTGTGGCCCGGCGGCGCCTGCACGGACGCTCCCCGAGTGGGTGACGCCGGGCGCTCAAGGCGCAGCTGACGCCCCGTCCGTCCCCCAGAGGGCAGGCCGAGCTCAAGCGGAAAACCGTCCAAGATGCACAGCAGCAGCAGCCTGATCATTTGCATATAGGGGCGGCTGCTCCCAAGCACTACGTCGCTGCGGCCGGGAACAGGCAGGCAGCTAGAGCTCTGCAGCTGCCACCCTCTGCTGGCACCCTGTCGTGACTCACTCAGCTGCGGCCAGGAGGACGCACGGTGGAGGAGGCTCAAGGGCAGGCCCAGCAGCTGCTTCGGGTCGACCGACCGAACGGCAGACAGCTGTGCACCGGCGGGCCACTCACAACTCCAGCTCCGGCCGCGAGATGGGGACGCTGCAAGTGGCCACCCTTGAGCGTGCCTGCGCAGGAGGAGGCTTTCGGCCGCTCGCGCTCTCCCTGGAACACGGCGTTGCCTCGTGTGCTCCAAAGCATGCCTTTGGTTCGCTGCAAATCCAGCATGTTGGGGCGCTAGTCCCGACACCTGCAGAAGAGCAGAGGGAGCCATGTCGTCACCAAGTGAATGAGATGCAAACGAGCAGATCAATCCCCAGCAGCAGGCAGGGGGCGCCAAGTCCAACAAACAAAGCACAAAGCAAAGGCAAAAGGCCCCAAGCCAACAAAGAAGCAAGCAACTCGTCCCTTCTTAGCCAGGGCAGGGAGAAGGTGGCGGCGTAGGCCCACAAGGGGGAGCCAAAGGCCACGTCCACCTCTCCGAGCTTCTCATCATTCCCAAAGCACTGTTCTGTCATTGACTGGAGGAAATCAGGGGAAAGCGCGAACGCAGTCCCCCACTACCACAAATTATGCAGTCGAGTTTCCCGCATTTGGGGAAATCGCAGGGGTCAGCACACCCGGAGTGCAATGGATGAGCCTCACCCTGGGAGAACCACCTTAGTGATCATGGTATCTCCCCTGCCAGGTAAGTATGAGTTGGAGCCCGCCGGGCCGACGAGCGCCCCTCTGGCGCAGCCCCCCAGCATCGCGGAGTCTCGTGCACCAAAAGTAAGGGGTGGTGTGGCCCGGCGGCGCCTGCACGGACGCTCCCCGAGTGGGTGACGCCGGGCGCTCAAGGCGCAGCTGACGCCCCGTCCGTCCCCCAGAGGGCAGGCCGAGCTCAAGCGGAAAACCGTCCAAGATGCACAGCAGCAGCAGCCTGATCATTTGCATATAGGGGCGGCTGCTCCCAAGCACTACGTCGCTGCGGCCGGGAACAGGCAGGCAGCTAGAGCTCTGCAGCTGCCACCCTCTGCTGGCACCCTGTCGTGACTCACTCAGCTGCGGCCAGGAGGACGCACGGTGGAGGAGGCTCAAGGGCAGGCCCAGCAGCTGCTTCGGGTCGACCGACCGAACGGCAGACAGCTGTGCACCGGCGGGCCACTCACAACTCCAGCTCCGGCCGCGAGATGGGGACGCTGCAAGTGGCCACCCTTGAGCGTGCCTGCGCAGGAGGAGGCTTTCGGCCGCTCGCGCTCTCCCTGGAACACGGCGTTGCCTCGTGTGCTCCAAAGCATGCCTTTGGTTCGCTGCAAATCCAGCATGTTGGGGCGCTAGTCCCGACACCTGCAGAAGAGCAGAGGGAGCCATGTCGTCACCAAGTGAATGAGATGCAAACGAGCAGATCAATCCCCAGCAGCAGGCAGGGGGCGCCAAGTCCAACAAACAAAGCACAAAGCAAAGGCAAAAGGCCCCAAGCCAACAAAGAAGCAAGCAACTCGTCCCTTCTTAGCCAGGGCAGGGAGAAGGTGGCGGCGTAGGCCCACAAGGGGGAGCCAAAGGCCACGTCCACCTCTCCGAGCTTCTCATCATTCCCAAAGCACTGTTCTGTCATTGACTGGAGGAAATCAGGGGAAAGCGCGAACGCAGTCCCCCACTACCACAAATTATGCAGTCGAGTTTCCCGCATTTGGGGAAATCGCAGGGGTCAGCACACCCGGAGTGCAATGGATGAGCCTCACCCTGGGAGAACCACCTTAGTGATCATGGTATCTCCCCTGCCAGGTAAGTATGAGTTGGAGCCCGCCGGGCCGACGAGCGCCCCTCTGGCGCAGCCCCCCAGCATCGCGGAGTCTCGTGCACCAAAAGTAAGGGGTGGTGTGGCCCGGCGGCGCCTGCACGGACGCTCCCCGAGTGGGTGACGCCGGGCGCTCAAGGCGCAGCTGACGCCCCGTCCGTCCCCCAGAGGGCAGGCCGAGCTCAAGCGGAAAACCGTCCAAGATGCACAGCAGCAGCAGCCTGATCATTTGCATATAGGGGCGGCTGCTCCCAAGCACTACGTCGCTGCGGCCGGGAACAGGCAGGCAGCTAGAGCTCTGCAGCTGCCACCCTCTGCTGGCACCCTGTCGTGACTCACTCAGCTGCGGCCAGGAGGACGCACGGTGGAGGAGGCTCAAGGGCAGGCCCAGCAGCTGCTTCGGGTCGACCGACCGAACGGCAGACAGCTGTGCACCGGCGGGCCACTCACAACTCCAGCTCCGGCCGCGAGATGGGGACGCTGCAAGTGGCCACCCTTGAGCGTGCCTGCGCAGGAGGAGGCTTTCGGCCGCTCGCGCTCTCCCTGGAACACGGCGTTGCCTCGTGTGCTCCAAAGCATGCCTTTGGTTCGCTGCAAATCCAGCATGTTGGGGCGCTAGTCCCGACACCTGCAGAAGAGCAGAGGGAGCCATGTCGTCACCAAGTGAATGAGATGCAAACGAGCAGATCAATCCCCAGCAGCAGGCAGGGGGCGCCAAGTCCAACAAACAAAGCACAAAGCAAAGGCAAAAGGCCCCAAGCCAACAAAGAAGCAAGCAACTCGTCCCTTCTTAGCCAGGGCAGGGAGAAGGTGGCGGCGTAGGCCCACAAGGGGGAGCCAAAGGCCACGTCCACCTCTCCGAGCTTCTCATCATTCCCAAAGCACTGTTCTGTCATTGACTGGAGGAAATCAGGGGAAAGCGCGAACGCAGTCCCCCACTACCACAAATTATGCAGTCGAGTTTCCCGCATTTGGGGAAATCGCAGGGGTCAGCACACCCGGAGTGCAATGGATGAGCCTCACCCTGGGAGAACCACCTTAGTGATCATGGTATCTCCCCTGCCAGGTAAGTATGAGTTGGAGCCCGCCGGGCCGACGAGCGCCCCTCTGGCGCAGCCCCCCAGCATCGCGGAGTCTCGTGCACCAAAAGTAAGGGGTGGTGTGGCCCGGCGGCGCCTGCACGGACGCTCCCCGAGTGGGTGACGCCGGGCGCTCAAGGCGCAGCTGACGCCCCGTCCGTCCCCCAGAGGGCAGGCCGAGCTCAAGCGGAAAACCGTCCAAGATGCACAGCAGCAGCAGCCTGATCATTTGCATATAGGGGCGGCTGCTCCCAAGCACTACGTCGCTGCGGCCGGGAACAGGCAGGCAGCTAGAGCTCTGCAGCTGCCACCCTCTGCTGGCACCCTGTCGTGACTCACTCAGCTGCGGCCAGGAGGACGCACGGTGGAGGAGGCTCAAGGGCAGGCCCAGCAGCTGCTTCGGGTCGACCGACCGAACGGCAGACAGCTGTGCACCGGCGGGCCACTCACAACTCCAGCTCCGGCCGCGAGATGGGGACGCTGCAAGTGGCCACCCTTGAGCGTGCCTGCGCAGGAGGAGGCTTTCGGCCGCTCGCGCTCTCCCTGGAACACGGCGTTGCCTCGTGTGCTCCAAAGCATGCCTTTGGTTCGCTGCAAATCCAGCATGTTGGGGCGCTAGTCCCGACACCTGCAGAAGAGCAGAGGGAGCCATGTCGTCACCAAGTGAATGAGATGCAAACGAGCAGATCAATCCCCAGCAGCAGGCAGGGGGCGCCAAGTCCAACAAACAAAGCACAAAGCAAAGGCAAAAGGCCCCAAGCCAACAAAGAAGCAAGCAACTCGTCCCTTCTTAGCCAGGGCAGGGAGAAGGTGGCGGCGTAGGCCCACAAGGGGGAGCCAAAGGCCACGTCCACCTCTCCGAGCTTCTCATCATTCCCAAAGCACTGTTCTGTCATTGACTGGAGGAAATCAGGGGAAAGCGCGAACGCAGTCCCCCACTACCACAAATTATGCAGTCGAGTTTCCCGCATTTGGGGAAATCGCAGGGGTCAGCACACCCGGAGTGCAATGGATGAGCCTCACCCTGGGAGAACCACCTTAGTGATCATGGTATCTCCCCTGCCAGGTAAGTATGAGTTGGAGCCCGCCGGGCCGACGAGCGCCCCTCTGGCGCAGCCCCCCAGCATCGCGGAGTCTCGTGCACCAAAAGTAAGGGGTGGTGTGGCCCGGCGGCGCCTGCACGGACGCTCCCCGAGTGGGTGACGCCGGGCGCTCAAGGCGCAGCTGACGCCCCGTCCGTCCCCCAGAGGGCAGGCCGAGCTCAAGCGGAAAACCGTCCAAGATGCACAGCAGCAGCAGCCTGATCATTTGCATATAGGGGCGGCTGCTCCCAAGCACTACGTCGCTGCGGCCGGGAACAGGCAGGCAGCTAGAGCTCTGCAGCTGCCACCCTCTGCTGGCACCCTGTCGTGACTCACTCAGCTGCGGCCAGGAGGACGCACGGTGGAGGAGGCTCAAGGGCAGGCCCAGCAGCTGCTTCGGGTCGACCGACCGAACGGCAGACAGCTGTGCACCGGCGGGCCACTCACAACTCCAGCTCCGGCCGCGAGATGGGGACGCTGCAAGTGGCCACCCTTGAGCGTGCCTGCGCAGGAGGAGGCTTTCGGCCGCTCGCGCTCTCCCTGGAACACGGCGTTGCCTCGTGTGCTCCAAAGCATGCCTTTGGTTCGCTGCAAATCCAGCATGTTGGGGCGCTAGTCCCGACACCTGCAGAAGAGCAGAGGGAGCCATGTCGTCACCAAGTGAATGAGATGCAAACGAGCAGATCAATCCCCAGCAGCAGGCAGGGGGCGCCAAGTCCAACAAACAAAGCACAAAGCAAAGGCAAAAGGCCCCAAGCCAACAAAGAAGCAAGCAACTCGTCCCTTCTTAGCCAGGGCAGGGAGAAGGTGGCGGCGTAGGCCCACAAGGGGGAGCCAAAGGCCACGTCCACCTCTCCGAGCTTCTCATCATTCCCAAAGCACTGTTCTGTCATTGACTGGAGGAAATCAGGGGAAAGCGCGAACGCAGTCCCCCACTACCACAAATTATGCAGTCGAGTTTCCCGCATTTGGGGAAATCGCAGGGGTCAGCACACCCGGAGTGCAATGGATGAGCCTCACCCTGGGAGAACCACCTTAGTGATCATGGTATCTCCCCTGCCAGGTAAGTATGAGTTGGAGCCCGCCGGGCCGACGAGCGCCCCTCTGGCGCAGCCCCCCAGCATCGCGGAGTCTCGTGCACCAAAAGTAAGGGGTGGTGTGGCCCGGCGGCGCCTGCACGGACGCTCCCCGAGTGGGTGACGCCGGGCGCTCAAGGCGCAGCTGACGCCCCGTCCGTCCCCCAGAGGGCAGGCCGAGCTCAAGCGGAAAACCGTCCAAGATGCACAGCAGCAGCAGCCTGATCATTTGCATATAGGGGCGGCTGCTCCCAAGCACTACGTCGCTGCGGCCGGGAACAGGCAGGCAGCTAGAGCTCTGCAGCTGCCACCCTCTGCTGGCACCCTGTCGTGACTCACTCAGCTGCGGCCAGGAGGACGCACGGTGGAGGAGGCTCAAGGGCAGGCCCAGCAGCTGCTTCGGGTCGACCGACCGAACGGCAGACAGCTGTGCACCGGCGGGCCACTCACAACTCCAGCTCCGGCCGCGAGATGGGGACGCTGCAAGTGGCCACCCTTGAGCGTGCCTGCGCAGGAGGAGGCTTTCGGCCGCTCGCGCTCTCCCTGGAACACGGCGTTGCCTCGTGTGCTCCAAAGCATGCCTTTGGTTCGCTGCAAATCCAGCATGTTGGGGCGCTAGTCCCGACACCTGCAGAAGAGCAGAGGGAGCCATGTCGTCACCAAGTGAATGAGATGCAAACGAGCAGATCAATCCCCAGCAGCAGGCAGGGGGCGCCAAGTCCAACAAACAAAGCACAAAGCAAAGGCAAAAGGCCCCAAGCCAACAAAGAAGCAAGCAACTCGTCCCTTCTTAGCCAGGGCAGGGAGAAGGTGGCGGCGTAGGCCCACAAGGGGGAGCCAAAGGCCACGTCCACCTCTCCGAGCTTCTCATCATTCCCAAAGCACTGTTCTGTCATTGACTGGAGGAAATCAGGGGAAAGCGCGAACGCAGTCCCCCACTACCACAAATTATGCAGTCGAGTTTCCCGCATTTGGGGAAATCGCAGGGGTCAGCACACCCGGAGTGCAATGGATGAGCCTCACCCTGGGAGAACCACCTTAGTGATCATGGTATCTCCCCTGCCAGGTAAGTATGAGTTGGAGCCCGCCGGGCCGACGAGCGCCCCTCTGGCGCAGCCCCCCAGCATCGCGGAGTCTCGTGCACCAAAAGTAAGGGGTGGTGTGGCCCGGCGGCGCCTGCACGGACGCTCCCCGAGTGGGTGACGCCGGGCGCTCAAGGCGCAGCTGACGCCCCGTCCGTCCCCCAGAGGGCAGGCCGAGCTCAAGCGGAAAACCGTCCAAGATGCACAGCAGCAGCAGCCTGATCATTTGCATATAGGGGCGGCTGCTCCCAAGCACTACGTCGCTGCGGCCGGGAACAGGCAGGCAGCTAGAGCTCTGCAGCTGCCACCCTCTGCTGGCACCCTGTCGTGACTCACTCAGCTGCGGCCAGGAGGACGCACGGTGGAGGAGGCTCAAGGGCAGGCCCAGCAGCTGCTTCGGGTCGACCGACCGAACGGCAGACAGCTGTGCACCGGCGGGCCACTCACAACTCCAGCTCCGGCCGCGAGATGGGGACGCTGCAAGTGGCCACCCTTGAGCGTGCCTGCGCAGGAGGAGGCTTTCGGCCGCTCGCGCTCTCCCTGGAACACGGCGTTGCCTCGTGTGCTCCAAAGCATGCCTTTGGTTCGCTGCAAATCCAGCATGTTGGGGCGCTAGTCCCGACACCTGCAGAAGAGCAGAGGGAGCCATGTCGTCACCAAGTGAATGAGATGCAAACGAGCAGATCAATCCCCAGCAGCAGGCAGGGGGCGCCAAGTCCAACAAACAAAGCACAAAGCAAAGGCAAAAGGCCCCAAGCCAACAAAGAAGCAAGCAACTCGTCCCTTCTTAGCCAGGGCAGGGAGAAGGTGGCGGCGTAGGCCCACAAGGGGGAGCCAAAGGCCACGTCCACCTCTCCGAGCTTCTCATCATTCCCAAAGCACTGTTCTGTCATTGACTGGAGGAAATCAGGGGAAAGCGCGAACGCAGTCCCCCACTACCACAAATTATGCAGTCGAGTTTCCCGCATTTGGGGAAATCGCAGGGGTCAGCACACCCGGAGTGCAATGGATGAGCCTCACCCTGGGAGAACCACCTTAGTGATCATGGTATCTCCCCTGCCAGGTAAGTATGAGTTGGAGCCCGCCGGGCCGACGAGCGCCCCTCTGGCGCAGCCCCCCAGCATCGCGGAGTCTCGTGCACCAAAAGTAAGGGGTGGTGTGGCCCGGCGGCGCCTGCACGGACGCTCCCCGAGTGGGTGACGCCGGGCGCTCAAGGCGCAGCTGACGCCCCGTCCGTCCCCCAGAGGGCAGGCCGAGCTCAAGCGGAAAACCGTCCAAGATGCACAGCAGCAGCAGCCTGATCATTTGCATATAGGGGCGGCTGCTCCCAAGCACTACGTCGCTGCGGCCGGGAACAGGCAGGCAGCTAGAGCTCTGCAGCTGCCACCCTCTGCTGGCACCCTGTCGTGACTCACTCAGCTGCGGCCAGGAGGACGCACGGTGGAGGAGGCTCAAGGGCAGGCCCAGCAGCTGCTTCGGGTCGACCGACCGAACGGCAGACAGCTGTGCACCGGCGGGCCACTCACAACTCCAGCTCCGGCCGCGAGATGGGGACGCTGCAAGTGGCCACCCTTGAGCGTGCCTGCGCAGGAGGAGGCTTTCGGCCGCTCGCGCTCTCCCTGGAACACGGCGTTGCCTCGTGTGCTCCAAAGCATGCCTTTGGTTCGCTGCAAATCCAGCATGTTGGGGCGCTAGTCCCGACACCTGCAGAAGAGCAGAGGGAGCCATGTCGTCACCAAGTGAATGAGATGCAAACGAGCAGATCAATCCCCAGCAGCAGGCAGGGGGCGCCAAGTCCAACAAACAAAGCACAAAGCAAAGGCAAAAGGCCCCAAGCCAACAAAGAAGCAAGCAACTCGTCCCTTCTTAGCCAGGGCAGGGAGAAGGTGGCGGCGTAGGCCCACAAGGGGGAGCCAAAGGCCACGTCCACCTCTCCGAGCTTCTCATCATTCCCAAAGCACTGTTCTGTCATTGACTGGAGGAAATCAGGGGAAAGCGCGAACGCAGTCCCCCACTACCACAAATTATGCAGTCGAGTTTCCCGCATTTGGGGAAATCGCAGGGGTCAGCACACCCGGAGTGCAATGGATGAGCCTCACCCTGGGAGAACCACCTTAGTGATCATGGTATCTCCCCTGCCAGGTAAGTATGAGTTGGAGCCCGCCGGGCCGACGAGCGCCCCTCTGGCGCAGCCCCCCAGCATCGCGGAGTCTCGTGCACCAAAAGTAAGGGGTGGTGTGGCCCGGCGGCGCCTGCACGGACGCTCCCCGAGTGGGTGACGCCGGGCGCTCAAGGCGCAGCTGACGCCCCGTCCGTCCCCCAGAGGGCAGGCCGAGCTCAAGCGGAAAACCGTCCAAGATGCACAGCAGCAGCAGCCTGATCATTTGCATATAGGGGCGGCTGCTCCCAAGCACTACGTCGCTGCGGCCGGGAACAGGCAGGCAGCTAGAGCTCTGCAGCTGCCACCCTCTGCTGGCACCCTGTCGTGACTCACTCAGCTGCGGCCAGGAGGACGCACGGTGGAGGAGGCTCAAGGGCAGGCCCAGCAGCTGCTTCGGGTCGACCGACCGAACGGCAGACAGCTGTGCACCGGCGGGCCACTCACAACTCCAGCTCCGGCCGCGAGATGGGGACGCTGCAAGTGGCCACCCTTGAGCGTGCCTGCGCAGGAGGAGGCTTTCGGCCGCTCGCGCTCTCCCTGGAACACGGCGTTGCCTCGTGTGCTCCAAAGCATGCCTTTGGTTCGCTGCAAATCCAGCATGTTGGGGCGCTAGTCCCGACACCTGCAGAAGAGCAGAGGGAGCCATGTCGTCACCAAGTGAATGAGATGCAAACGAGCAGATCAATCCCCAGCAGCAGGCAGGGGGCGCCAAGTCCAACAAACAAAGCACAAAGCAAAGGCAAAAGGCCCCAAGCCAACAAAGAAGCAAGCAACTCGTCCCTTCTTAGCCAGGGCAGGGAGAAGGTGGCGGCGTAGGCCCACAAGGGGGAGCCAAAGGCCACGTCCACCTCTCCGAGCTTCTCATCATTCCCAAAGCACTGTTCTGTCATTGACTGGAGGAAATCAGGGGAAAGCGCGAACGCAGTCCCCCACTACCACAAATTATGCAGTCGAGTTTCCCGCATTTGGGGAAATCGCAGGGGTCAGCACACCCGGAGTGCAATGGATGAGCCTCACCCTGGGAGAACCACCTTAGTGATCATGGTATCTCCCCTGCCAGGTAAGTATGAGTTGGAGCCCGCCGGGCCGACGAGCGCCCCTCTGGCGCAGCCCCCCAGCATCGCGGAGTCTCGTGCACCAAAAGTAAGGGGTGGTGTGGCCCGGCGGCGCCTGCACGGACGCTCCCCGAGTGGGTGACGCCGGGCGCTCAAGGCGCAGCTGACGCCCCGTCCGTCCCCCAGAGGGCAGGCCGAGCTCAAGCGGAAAACCGTCCAAGATGCACAGCAGCAGCAGCCTGATCATTTGCATATAGGGGCGGCTGCTCCCAAGCACTACGTCGCTGCGGCCGGGAACAGGCAGGCAGCTAGAGCTCTGCAGCTGCCACCCTCTGCTGGCACCCTGTCGTGACTCACTCAGCTGCGGCCAGGAGGACGCACGGTGGAGGAGGCTCAAGGGCAGGCCCAGCAGCTGCTTCGGGTCGACCGACCGAACGGCAGACAGCTGTGCACCGGCGGGCCACTCACAACTCCAGCTCCGGCCGCGAGATGGGGACGCTGCAAGTGGCCACCCTTGAGCGTGCCTGCGCAGGAGGAGGCTTTCGGCCGCTCGCGCTCTCCCTGGAACACGGCGTTGCCTCGTGTGCTCCAAAGCATGCCTTTGGTTCGCTGCAAATCCAGCATGTTGGGGCGCTAGTCCCGACACCTGCAGAAGAGCAGAGGGAGCCATGTCGTCACCAAGTGAATGAGATGCAAACGAGCAGATCAATCCCCAGCAGCAGGCAGGGGGCGCCAAGTCCAACAAACAAAGCACAAAGCAAAGGCAAAAGGCCCCAAGCCAACAAAGAAGCAAGCAACTCGTCCCTTCTTAGCCAGGGCAGGGAGAAGGTGGCGGCGTAGGCCCACAAGGGGGAGCCAAAGGCCACGTCCACCTCTCCGAGCTTCTCATCATTCCCAAAGCACTGTTCTGTCATTGACTGGAGGAAATCAGGGGAAAGCGCGAACGCAGTCCCCCACTACCACAAATTATGCAGTCGAGTTTCCCGCATTTGGGGAAATCGCAGGGGTCAGCACACCCGGAGTGCAATGGATGAGCCTCACCCTGGGAGAACCACCTTAGTGATCATGGTATCTCCCCTGCCAGGTAAGTATGAGTTGGAGCCCGCCGGGCCGACGAGCGCCCCTCTGGCGCAGCCCCCCAGCATCGCGGAGTCTCGTGCACCAAAAGTAAGGGGTGGTGTGGCCCGGCGGCGCCTGCACGGACGCTCCCCGAGTGGGTGACGCCGGGCGCTCAAGGCGCAGCTGACGCCCCGTCCGTCCCCCAGAGGGCAGGCCGAGCTCAAGCGGAAAACCGTCCAAGATGCACAGCAGCAGCAGCCTGATCATTTGCATATAGGGGCGGCTGCTCCCAAGCACTACGTCGCTGCGGCCGGGAACAGGCAGGCAGCTAGAGCTCTGCAGCTGCCACCCTCTGCTGGCACCCTGTCGTGACTCACTCAGCTGCGGCCAGGAGGACGCACGGTGGAGGAGGCTCAAGGGCAGGCCCAGCAGCTGCTTCGGGTCGACCGACCGAACGGCAGACAGCTGTGCACCGGCGGGCCACTCACAACTCCAGCTCCGGCCGCGAGATGGGGACGCTGCAAGTGGCCACCCTTGAGCGTGCCTGCGCAGGAGGAGGCTTTCGGCCGCTCGCGCTCTCCCTGGAACACGGCGTTGCCTCGTGTGCTCCAAAGCATGCCTTTGGTTCGCTGCAAATCCAGCATGTTGGGGCGCTAGTCCCGACACCTGCAGAAGAGCAGAGGGAGCCATGTCGTCACCAAGTGAATGAGATGCAAACGAGCAGATCAATCCCCAGCAGCAGGCAGGGGGCGCCAAGTCCAACAAACAAAGCACAAAGCAAAGGCAAAAGGCCCCAAGCCAACAAAGAAGCAAGCAACTCGTCCCTTCTTAGCCAGGGCAGGGAGAAGGTGGCGGCGTAGGCCCACAAGGGGGAGCCAAAGGCCACGTCCACCTCTCCGAGCTTCTCATCATTCCCAAAGCACTGTTCTGTCATTGACTGGAGGAAATCAGGGGAAAGCGCGAACGCAGTCCCCCACTACCACAAATTATGCAGTCGAGTTTCCCGCATTTGGGGAAATCGCAGGGGTCAGCACACCCGGAGTGCAATGGATGAGCCTCACCCTGGGAGAACCACCTTAGTGATCATGGTATCTCCCCTGCCAGGTAAGTATGAGTTGGAGCCCGCCGGGCCGACGAGCGCCCCTCTGGCGCAGCCCCCCAGCATCGCGGAGTCTCGTGCACCAAAAGTAAGGGGTGGTGTGGCCCGGCGGCGCCTGCACGGACGCTCCCCGAGTGGGTGACGCCGGGCGCTCAAGGCGCAGCTGACGCCCCGTCCGTCCCCCAGAGGGCAGGCCGAGCTCAAGCGGAAAACCGTCCAAGATGCACAGCAGCAGCAGCCTGATCATTTGCATATAGGGGCGGCTGCTCCCAAGCACTACGTCGCTGCGGCCGGGAACAGGCAGGCAGCTAGAGCTCTGCAGCTGCCACCCTCTGCTGGCACCCTGTCGTGACTCACTCAGCTGCGGCCAGGAGGACGCACGGTGGAGGAGGCTCAAGGGCAGGCCCAGCAGCTGCTTCGGGTCGACCGACCGAACGGCAGACAGCTGTGCACCGGCGGGCCACTCACAACTCCAGCTCCGGCCGCGAGATGGGGACGCTGCAAGTGGCCACCCTTGAGCGTGCCTGCGCAGGAGGAGGCTTTCGGCCGCTCGCGCTCTCCCTGGAACACGGCGTTGCCTCGTGTGCTCCAAAGCATGCCTTTGGTTCGCTGCAAATCCAGCATGTTGGGGCGCTAGTCCCGACACCTGCAGAAGAGCAGAGGGAGCCATGTCGTCACCAAGTGAATGAGATGCAAACGAGCAGATCAATCCCCAGCAGCAGGCAGGGGGCGCCAAGTCCAACAAACAAAGCACAAAGCAAAGGCAAAAGGCCCCAAGCCAACAAAGAAGCAAGCAACTCGTCCCTTCTTAGCCAGGGCAGGGAGAAGGTGGCGGCGTAGGCCCACAAGGGGGAGCCAAAGGCCACGTCCACCTCTCCGAGCTTCTCATCATTCCCAAAGCACTGTTCTGTCATTGACTGGAGGAAATCAGGAGAAAGCGCGAACGCAGTCCCCCACTACCACAAATTATGCAGTCGAGTTTCCCGCATTTGGGGAAATCGCAGGGGTCAGCACACCCGGAGTGCAATGGATGAGCCTCACCCTGGGAGAACCACCTTAGTGATCATGGTATCTCCCCTGCCAGGTAAGTATGAGTTGGAGCCCGCCGGGCCGACGAGCGCCCCTCTGGCGCAGCCCCCCAGCATCGCGGAGTCTCGTGCACCAAAAGTAAGGGGTGGTGTGGCCCGGCGGCGCCTGCACGGACGCTCCCCGAGTGGGTGACGCCGGGCGCTCAAGGCGCAGCTGACGCCCCGTCCGTCCCCCAGAGGGCAGGCCGAGCTCAAGCGGAAAACCGTCCAAGATGCACAGCAGCAGCAGCCTGATCATTTGCATATAGGGGCGGCTGCTCCCAAGCACTACGTCGCTGCGGCCGGGAACAGGCAGGCAGCTAGAGCTCTGCAGCTGCCACCCTCTGCTGGCACCCTGTCGTGACTCACTCAGCTGCGGCCAGGAGGACGCACGGTGGAGGAGGCTCAAGGGCAGGCCCAGCAGCTGCTTCGGGTCGACCGACCGAACGGCAGACAGCTGTGCACCGGCGGGCCACTCACAACTCCAGCTCCGGCCGCGAGATGGGGACGCTGCAAGTGGCCACCCTTGAGCGTGCCTGCGCAGGAGGAGGCTTTCGGCCGCTCGCGCTCTCCCTGGAACACGGCGTTGCCTCGTGTGCTCCAAAGCATGCCTTTGGTTCGCTGCAAATCCAGCATGTTGGGGCGCTAGTCCCGACACCTGCAGAAGAGCAGAGGGAGCCATGTCGTCACCAAGTGAATGAGATGCAAACGAGCAGATCAATCCCCAGCAGCAGGCAGGGGGCGCCAAGTCCAACAAACAAAGCACAAAGCAAAGGCAAAAGGCCCCAAGCCAACAAAGAAGCAAGCAACTCGTCCCTTCTTAGCCAGGGCAGGGAGAAGGTGGCGGCGTAGGCCCACAAGGGGGAGCCAAAGGCCACGTCCACCTCTCCGAGCTTCTCATCATTCCCAAAGCACTGTTCTGTCATTGACTGGAGGAAATCAGGGGAAAGCGCGAACGCAGTCCCCCACTACCACAAATTATGCAGTCGAGTTTCCCGCATTTGGGGAAATCGCAGGGGTCAGCACACCCGGAGTGCAATGGATGAGCCTCACCCTGGGAGAACCACCTTAGTGATCATGGTATCTCCCCTGCCAGGTAAGTATGAGTTGGAGCCCGCCGGGCCGACGAGCGCCCCTCTGGCGCAGCCCCCCAGCATCGCGGAGTCTCGTGCACCAAAAGTAAGGGGTGGTGTGGCCCGGCGGCGCCTGCACGGACGCTCCCCGAGTGGGTGACGCCGGGCGCTCAAGGCGCAGCTGACGCCCCGTCCGTCCCCCAGAGGGCAGGCCGAGCTCAAGCGGAAAACCGTCCAAGATGCACAGCAGCAGCAGCCTGATCATTTGCATATAGGGGCGGCTGCTCCCAAGCACTACGTCGCTGCGGCCGGGAACAGGCAGGCAGCTAGAGCTCTGCAGCTGCCACCCTCTGCTGGCACCCTGTCGTGACTCACTCAGCTGCGGCCAGGAGGACGCACGGTGGAGGAGGCTCAAGGGCAGGCCCAGCAGCTGCTTCGGGTCGACCGACCGAACGGCAGACAGCTGTGCACCGGCGGGCCACTCACAACTCCAGCTCCGGCCGCGAGATGGGGACGCTGCAAGTGGCCACCCTTGAGCGTGCCTGCGCAGGAGGAGGCTTTCGGCCGCTCGCGCTCTCCCTGGAACACGGCGTTGCCTCGTGTGCTCCAAAGCATGCCTTTGGTTCGCTGCAAATCCAGCATGTTGGGGCGCTAGTCCCGACACCTGCAGAAGAGCAGAGGGAGCCATGTCGTCACCAAGTGAATGAGATGCAAACGAGCAGATCAATCCCCAGCAGCAGGCAGGGGGCGCCAAGTCCAACAAACAAAGCACAAAGCAAAGGCAAAAGGCCCCAAGCCAACAAAGAAGCAAGCAACTCGTCCCTTCTTAGCCAGGGCAGGGAGAAGGTGGCGGCGTAGGCCCACAAGGGGGAGCCAAAGGCCACGTCCACCTCTCCGAGCTTCTCATCATTCCCAAAGCACTGTTCTGTCATTGACTGGAGGAAATCAGGGGAAAGCGCGAACGCAGTCCCCCACTACCACAAATTATGCAGTCGAGTTTCCCGCATTTGGGGAAATCGCAGGGGTCAGCACACCCGGAGTGCAATGGATGAGCCTCACCCTGGGAGAACCACCTTAGTGATCATGGTATCTCCCCTGCCAGGTAAGTATGAGTTGGAGCCCGCCGGGCCGACGAGCGCCCCTCTGGCGCAGCCCCCCAGCATCGCGGAGTCTCGTGCACCAAAAGTAAGGGGTGGTGTGGCCCGGCGGCGCCTGCACGGACGCTCCCCGAGTGGGTGACGCCGGGCGCTCAAGGCGCAGCTGACGCCCCGTCCGTCCCCCAGAGGGCAGGCCGAGCTCAAGCGGAAAACCGTCCAAGATGCACAGCAGCAGCAGCCTGATCATTTGCATATAGGGGCGGCTGCTCCCAAGCACTACGTCGCTGCGGCCGGGAACAGGCAGGCAGCTAGAGCTCTGCAGCTGCCACCCTCTGCTGGCACCCTGTCGTGACTCACTCAGCTGCGGCCAGGAGGACGCACGGTGGAGGAGGCTCAAGGGCAGGCCCAGCAGCTGCTTCGGGTCGACCGACCGAACGGCAGACAGCTGTGCACCGGCGGGCCACTCACAACTCCAGCTCCGGCCGCGAGATGGGGACGCTGCAAGTGGCCACCCTTGAGCGTGCCTGCGCAGGAGGAGGCTTTCGGCCGCTCGCGCTCTCCCTGGAACACGGCGTTGCCTCGTGTGCTCCAAAGCATGCCTTTGGTTCGCTGCAAATCCAGCATGTTGGGGCGCTAGTCCCGACACCTGCAGAAGAGCAGAGGGAGCCATGTCGTCACCAAGTGAATGAGATGCAAACGAGCAGATCAATCCCCAGCAGCAGGCAGGGGGCGCCAAGTCCAACAAACAAAGCACAAAGCAAAGGCAAAAGGCCCCAAG
The DNA here is from genome assembly GCF_046119375.1 of Phyllobates terribilis. NCBI lineage: Eukaryota > Metazoa > Chordata > Amphibia > Anura > Dendrobatidae > Phyllobates > Phyllobates terribilis. Next base: position 42,369 of record NW_027365074.1, on the reverse strand, counting down.
CCAACAAAGAAGCAAGCAACTCGTCCCTTCTTAGCCAGGGCAGGGAGAAGGTGGCGGCGTAGGCCCACAAGGGGGAGCCAAAGGCCACGTCCACCTCTCCGAGCTTCTCATCATTCCCAAAGCACTGTTCTGTCATTGACTGGAGGAAATCAGGGGAAAGCGCGAACGCAGTCCCCCACTACCACAAATTATGCAGTCGAGTTTCCCGCATTTGGGGAAATCGCAGGGGTCAGCACACCCGGAGTGCAATGGATGAGCCTCACCCTGGGAGAACCACCTTAGTGATCATGGTATCTCCCCTGCCAGGTAAGTATGAGTTGGAGCCCGCCGGGCCGACGAGCGCCCCTCTGGCGCAGCCCCCCAGCATCGCGGAGTCTCGTGCACCAAAAGTAAGGGGTGGTGTGGCCCGGCGGCGCCTGCACGGACGCTCCCCGAGTGGGTGACGCCGGGCGCTCAAGGCGCAGCTGACGCCCCGTCCGTCCCCCAGAGGGCAGGCCGAGCTCAAGCGGAAAACCGTCCAAGATGCACAGCAGCAGCAGCCTGATCATTTGCATATAGGGGCGGCTGCTCCCAAGCACTACGTCGCTGCGGCCGGGAACAGGCAGGCAGCTAGAGCTCTGCAGCTGCCACCCTCTGCTGGCACCCTGTCGTGACTCACTCAGCTGCGGCCAGGAGGACGCACGGTGGAGGAGGCTCAAGGGCAGGCCCAGCAGCTGCTTCGGGTCGACCGACCGAACGGCAGACAGCTGTGCACCGGCGGGCCACTCACAACTCCAGCTCCGGCCGCGAGATGGGGACGCTGCAAGTGGCCACCCTTGAGCGTGCCTGCGCAGGAGGAGGCTTTCGGCCGCTCGCGCTCTCCCTGGAACACGGCGTTGCCTCGTGTGCTCCAAAGCATGCCTTTGGTTCGCTGCAAATCCAGCATGTTGGGGCGCTAGTCCCGACACCTGCAGAAGAGCAGAGGGAGCCATGTCGTCACCAAGTGAATGAGATGCAAACGAGCAGATCAATCCCCAGCAGCAGGCAGGGGGCGCCAAGTCCAACAAACAAAGCACAAAGCAAAGGCAAAAGGCCCCAAGCCAACAAAGAAGCAAGCAACTCGTCCCTTCTTAGCCAGGGCAGGGAGAAGGTGGCGGCGTAGGCCCACAAGGGGGAGCCAAAGGCCACGTCCACCTCTCCGAGCTTCTCATCATTCCCAAAGCACTGTTCTGTCATTGACTGGAGGAAATCAGGGGAAAGCGCGAACGCAGTCCCCCACTACCACAAATTATGCAGTCGAGTTTCCCGCATTTGGGGAAATCGCAGGGGTCAGCACACCCGGAGTGCAATGGATGAGCCTCACCCTGGGAGAACCACCTTAGTGATCATGGTATCTCCCCTGCCAGGTAAGTATGAGTTGGAGCCCGCCGGGCCGACGAGCGCCCCTCTGGCGCAGCCCCCCAGCATCGCGGAGTCTCGTGCACCAAAAGTAAGGGGTGGTGTGGCCCGGCGGCGCCTGCACGGACGCTCCCCGAGTGGGTGACGCCGGGCGCTCAAGGCGCAGCTGACGCCCCGTCCGTCCCCCAGAGGGCAGGCCGAGCTCAAGCGGAAAACCGTCCAAGATGCACAGCAGCAGCAGCCTGATCATTTGCATATAGGGGCGGCTGCTCCCAAGCACTACGTCGCTGCGGCCGGGAACAGGCAGGCAGCTAGAGCTCTGCAGCTGCCACCCTCTGCTGGCACCCTGTCGTGACTCACTCAGCTGCGGCCAGGAGGACGCACGGTGGAGGAGGCTCAAGGGCAGGCCCAGCAGCTGCTTCGGGTCGACCGACCGAACGGCAGACAGCTGTGCACCGGCGGGCCACTCACAACTCCAGCTCCGGCCGCGAGATGGGGACGCTGCAAGTGGCCACCCTTGAGCGTGCCTGCGCAGGAGGAGGCTTTCGGCCGCTCGCGCTCTCCCTGGAACACGGCGTTGCCTCGTGTGCTCCAAAGCATGCCTTTGGTTCGCTGCAAATCCAGCATGTTGGGGCGCTAGTCCCGACACCTGCAGAAGAGCAGAGGGAGCCATGTCGTCACCAAGTGAATGAGATGCAAACGAGCAGATCAATCCCCAGCAGCAGGCAGGGGGCGCCAAGTCCAACAAACAAAGCACAAAGCAAAGGCAAAAGGCCCCAAGCCAACAAAGAAGCAAGCAACTCGTCCCTTCTTAGCCAGGGCAGGGAGAAGGTGGCGGCGTAGGCCCACAAGGGGGAGCCAAAGGCCACGTCCACCTCTCCGAGCTTCTCATCATTCCCAAAGCACTGTTCTGTCATTGACTGGAGGAAATCAGGGGAAAGCGCGAACGCAGTCCCCCACTACCACAAATTATGCAGTCGAGTTTCCCGCATTTGGGGAAATCGCAGGGGTCAGCACACCCGGAGTGCAATGGATGAGCCTCACCCTGGGAGAACCACCTTAGTGATCATGGTATCTCCCCTGCCAGGTAAGTATGAGTTGGAGCCCGCCGGGCCGACGAGCGCCCCTCTGGCGCAGCCCCCCAGCATCGCGGAGTCTCGTGCACCAAAAGTAAGGGGTGGTGTGGCCCGGCGGCGCCTGCACGGACGCTCCCCGAGTGGGTGACGCCGGGCGCTCAAGGCGCAGCTGACGCCCCGTCCGTCCCCCAGAGGGCAGGCCGAGCTCAAGCGGAAAACCGTCCAAGATGCACAGCAGCAGCAGCCTGATCATTTGCATATAGGGGCGGCTGCTCCCAAGCACTACGTCGCTGCGGCCGGGAACAGGCAGGCAGCTAGAGCTCTGCAGCTGCCACCCTCTGCTGGCACCCTGTCGTGACTCACTCAGCTGCGGCCAGGAGGACGCACGGTGGAGGAGGCTCAAGGGCAGGCCCAGCAGCTGCTTCGGGTCGACCGACCGAACGGCAGACAGCTGTGCACCGGCGGGCCACTCACAACTCCAGCTCCGGCCGCGAGATGGGGACGCTGCAAGTGGCCACCCTTGAGCGTGCCTGCGCAGGAGGAGGCTTTCGGCCGCTCGCGCTCTCCCTGGAACACGGCGTTGCCTCGTGTGCTCCAAAGCATGCCTTTGGTTCGCTGCAAATCCAGCATGTTGGGGCGCTAGTCCCGACACCTGCAGAAGAGCAGAGGGAGCCATGTCGTCACCAAGTGAATGAGATGCAAACGAGCAGATCAATCCCCAGCAGCAGGCAGGGGGCGCCAAGTCCAACAAACAAAGCACAAAGCAAAGGCAAAAGGCCCCAAGCCAACAAAGAAGCAAGCAACTCGTCCCTTCTTAGCCAGGGCAGGGAGAAGGTGGCGGCGTAGGCCCACAAGGGGGAGCCAAAGGCCACGTCCACCTCTCCGAGCTTCTCATCATTCCCAAAGCACTGTTCTGTCATTGACTGGAGGAAATCAGGGGAAAGCGCGAACGCAGTCCCCCACTACCACAAATTATGCAGTCGAGTTTCCCGCATTTGGGGAAATCGCAGGGGTCAGCACACCCGGAGTGCAATGGATGAGCCTCACCCTGGGAGAACCACCTTAGTGATCATGGTATCTCCCCTGCCAGGTAAGTATGAGTTGGAGCCCGCCGGGCCGACGAGCGCCCCTCTGGCGCAGCCCCCCAGCATCGCGGAGTCTCGTGCACCAAAAGTAAGGGGTGGTGTGGCCCGGCGGCGCCTGCACGGACGCTCCCCGAGTGGGTGACGCCGGGCGCTCAAGGCGCAGCTGACGCCCCGTCCGTCCCCCAGAGGGCAGGCCGAGCTCAAGCGGAAAACCGTCCAAGATGCACAGCAGCAGCAGCCTGATCATTTGCATATAGGGGCGGCTGCTCCCAAGCACTACGTCGCTGCGGCCGGGAACAGGCAGGCAGCTAGAGCTCTGCAGCTGCCACCCTCTGCTGGCACCCTGTCGTGACTCACTCAGCTGCGGCCAGGAGGACGCACGGTGGAGGAGGCTCAAGGGCAGGCCCAGCAGCTGCTTCGGGTCGACCGACCGAACGGCAGACAGCTGTGCACCGGCGGGCCACTCACAACTCCAGCTCCGGCCGCGAGATGGGGACGCTGCAAGTGGCCACCCTTGAGCGTGCCTGCGCAGGAGGAGGCTTTCGGCCGCTCGCGCTCTCCCTGGAACACGGCGTTGCCTCGTGTGCTCCAAAGCATGCCTTTGGTTCGCTGCAAATCCAGCATGTTGGGGCGCTAGTCCCGACACCTGCAGAAGAGCAGAGGGAGCCATGTCGTCACCAAGTGAATGAGATGCAAACGAGCAGATCAATCCCCAGCAGCAGGCAGGGGGCGCCAAGTCCAACAAACAAAGCACAAAGCAAAGGCAAAAGGCCCCAAGCCAACAAAGAAGCAAGCAACTCGTCCCTTCTTAGCCAGGGCAGGGAGAAGGTGGCGGCGTAGGCCCACAAGGGGGAGCCAAAGGCCACGTCCACCTCTCCGAGCTTCTCATCATTCCCAAAGCACTGTTCTGTCATTGACTGGAGGAAATCAGGGGAAAGCGCGAACGCAGTCCCCCACTACCACAAATTATGCAGTCGAGTTTCCCGCATTTGGGGAAATCGCAGGGGTCAGCACACCCGGAGTGCAATGGATGAGCCTCACCCTGGGAGAACCACCTTAGTGATCATGGTATCTCCCCTGCCAGGTAAGTATGAGTTGGAGCCCGCCGGGCCGACGAGCGCCCCTCTGGCGCAGCCCCCCAGCATCGCGGAGTCTCGTGCACCAAAAGTAAGGGGTGGTGTGGCCCGGCGGCGCCTGCACGGACGCTCCCCGAGTGGGTGACGCCGGGCGCTCAAGGCGCAGCTGACGCCCCGTCCGTCCCCCAGAGGGCAGGCCGAGCTCAAGCGGAAAACCGTCCAAGATGCACAGCAGCAGCAGCCTGATCATTTGCATATAGGGGCGGCTGCTCCCAAGCACTACGTCGCTGCGGCCGGGAACAGGCAGGCAGCTAGAGCTCTGCAGCTGCCACCCTCTGCTGGCACCCTGTCGTGACTCACTCAGCTGCGGCCAGGAGGACGCACGGTGGAGGAGGCTCAAGGGCAGGCCCAGCAGCTGCTTCGGGTCGACCGACCGAACGGCAGACAGCTGTGCACCGGCGGGCCACTCACAACTCCAGCTCCGGCCGCGAGATGGGGACGCTGCAAGTGGCCACCCTTGAGCGTGCCTGCGCAGGAGGAGGCTTTCGGCCGCTCGCGCTCTCCCTGGAACACGGCGTTGCCTCGTGTGCTCCAAAGCATGCCTTTGGTTCGCTGCAAATCCAGCATGTTGGGGCGCTAGTCCCGACACCTGCAGAAGAGCAGAGGGAGCCATGTCGTCACCAAGTGAATGAGATGCAAACGAGCAGATCAATCCCCAGCAGCAGGCAGGGGGCGCCAAGTCCAACAAACAAAGCACAAAGCAAAGGCAAAAGGCCCCAAGCCAACAAAGAAGCAAGCAACTCGTCCCTTCTTAGCCAGGGCAGGGAGAAGGTGGCGGCGTAGGCCCACAAGGGGGAGCCAAAGGCCACGTCCACCTCTCCGAGCTTCTCATCATTCCCAAAGCACTGTTCTGTCATTGACTGGAGGAAATCAGGGGAAAGCGCGAACGCAGTCCCCCACTACCACAAATTATGCAGTCGAGTTTCCCGCATTTGGGGAAATCGCAGGGGTCAGCACACCCGGAGTGCAATGGATGAGCCTCACCCTGGGAGAACCACCTTAGTGATCATGGTATCTCCCCTGCCAGGTAAGTATGAGTTGGAGCCCGCCGGGCCGACGAGCGCCCCTCTGGCGCAGCCCCCCAGCATCGCGGAGTCTCGTGCACCAAAAGTAAGGGGTGGTGTGGCCCGGCGGCGCCTGCACGGACGCTCCCCGAGTGGGTGACGCCGGGCGCTCAAGGCGCAGCTGACGCCCCGTCCGTCCCCCAGAGGGCAGGCCGAGCTCAAGCGGAAAACCGTCCAAGATGCACAGCAGCAGCAGCCTGATCATTTGCATATAGGGGCGGCTGCTCCCAAGCACTACGTCGCTGCGGCCGGGAACAGGCAGGCAGCTAGAGCTCTGCAGCTGCCACCCTCTGCTGGCACCCTGTCGTGACTCACTCAGCTGCGGCCAGGAGGACGCACGGTGGAGGAGGCTCAAGGGCAGGCCCAGCAGCTGCTTCGGGTCGACCGACCGAACGGCAGACAGCTGTGCACCGGCGGGCCACTCACAACTCCAGCTCCGGCCGCGAGATGGGGACGCTGCAAGTGGCCACCCTTGAGCGTGCCTGCGCAGGAGGAGGCTTTCGGCCGCTCGCGCTCTCCCTGGAACACGGCGTTGCCTCGTGTGCTCCAAAGCATGCCTTTGGTTCGCTGCAAATCCAGCATGTTGGGGCGCTAGTCCCGACACCTGCAGAAGAGCAGAGGGAGCCATGTCGTCACCAAGTGAATGAGATGCAAACGAGCAGATCAATCCCCAGCAGCAGGCAGGGGGCGCCAAGTCCAACAAACAAAGCACAAAGCAAAGGCAAAAGGCCCCAAGCCAACAAAGAAGCAAGCAACTCGTCCCTTCTTAGCCAGGGCAGGGAGAAGGTGGCGGCGTAGGCCCACAAGGGGGAGCCAAAGGCCACGTCCACCTCTCCGAGCTTCTCATCATTCCCAAAGCACTGTTCTGTCATTGACTGGAGGAAATCAGGGGAAAGCGCGAACGCAGTCCCCCACTACCACAAATTATGCAGTCGAGTTTCCCGCATTTGGGGAAATCGCAGGGGTCAGCACACCCGGAGTGCAATGGATGAGCCTCACCCTGGGAGAACCACCTTAGTGATCATGGTATCTCCCCTGCCAGGTAAGTATGAGTTGGAGCCCGCCGGGCCGACGAGCGCCCCTCTGGCGCAGCCCCCCAGCATCGCGGAGTCTCGTGCACCAAAAGTAAGGGGTGGTGTGGCCCGGCGGCGCCTGCACGGACGCTCCCCGAGTGGGTGACGCCGGGCGCTCAAGGCGCAGCTGACGCCCCGTCCGTCCCCCAGAGGGCAGGCCGAGCTCAAGCGGAAAACCGTCCAAGATGCACAGCAGCAGCAGCCTGATCATTTGCATATAGGGGCGGCTGCTCCCAAGCACTACGTCGCTGCGGCCGGGAACAGGCAGGCAGCTAGAGCTCTGCAGCTGCCACCCTCTGCTGGCACCCTGTCGTGACTCACTCAGCTGCGGCCAGGAGGACGCACGGTGGAGGAGGCTCAAGGGCAGGCCCAGCAGCTGCTTCGGGTCGACCGACCGAACGGCAGACAGCTGTGCACCGGCGGGCCACTCACAACTCCAGCTCCGGCCGCGAGATGGGGACGCTGCAAGTGGCCACCCTTGAGCGTGCCTGCGCAGGAGGAGGCTTTCGGCCGCTCGCGCTCTCCCTGGAACACGGCGTTGCCTCGTGTGCTCCAAAGCATGCCTTTGGTTCGCTGCAAATCCAGCATGTTGGGGCGCTAGTCCCGACACCTGCAGAAGAGCAGAGGGAGCCATGTCGTCACCAAGTGAATGAGATGCAAACGAGCAGATCAATCCCCAGCAGCAGGCAGGGGGCGCCAAGTCCAACAAACAAAGCACAAAGCAAAGGCAAAAGGCCCCAAGCCAACAAAGAAGCAAGCAACTCGTCCCTTCTTAGCCAGGGCAGGGAGAAGGTGGCGGCGTAGGCCCACAAGGGGGAGCCAAAGGCCACGTCCACCTCTCCGAGCTTCTCATCATTCCCAAAGCACTGTTCTGTTATTGACTGGAGGAAATCAGGGGAAAGCGCGAACGCAGTCCCCCACTACCACAAATTATGCAGTCGAGTTTCCCGCATTTGGGGAAATCGCAGGGGTCAGCACACCCGGAGTGCAATGGATGAGCCTCACCCTGGGAGAACCACCTTAGTGATCATGGTATCTCCCCTGCCAGGTAAGTATGAGTTGGAGCCCGCCGGGCCGACGAGCGCCCCTCTGGCGCAGCCCCCCAGCATCGCGGAGTCTCGTGCACCAAAAGTAAGGGGTGGTGTGGCCCGGCGGCGCCTGCACGGACGCTCCCCGAGTGGGTGACGCCGGGCGCTCAAGGCGCAGCTGACGCCCCGTCCGTCCCCCAGAGGGCAGGCCGAGCTCAAGCGGAAAACCGTCCAAGATGCACAGCAGCAGCAGCCTGATCATTTGCATATAGGGGCGGCTGCTCCCAAGCACTACGTCGCTGCGGCCGGGAACAGGCAGGCAGCTAGAGCTCTGCAGCTGCCACCCTCTGCTGGCACCCTGTCGTGACTCACTCAGCTGCGGCCAGGAGGACGCACGGTGGAGGAGGCTCAAGGGCAGGCCCAGCAGCTGCTTCGGGTCGACCGACCGAACGGCAGACAGCTGTGCACCGGCGGGCCACTCACAACTCCAGCTCCGGCCGCGAGATGGGGACGCTGCAAGTGGCCACCCTTGAGCGTGCCTGCGCAGGAGGAGGCTTTCGGCCGCTCGCGCTCTCCCTGGAACACGGCGTTGCCTCGTGTGCTCCAAAGCATGCCTTTGGTTCGCTGCAAATCCAGCATGTTGGGGCGCTAGTCCCGACACCTGCAGAAGAGCAGAGGGAGCCATGTCGTCACCAAGTGAATGAGATGCAAACGAGCAGATCAATCCCCAGCAGCAGGCAGGGGGCGCCAAGTCCAACAAACAAAGCACAAAGCAAAGGCAAAAGGCCCCAAGCCAACAAAGAAGCAAGCAACTCGTCCCTTCTTAGCCAGGGCAGGGAGAAGGTGGCGGCGTAGGCCCACAAGGGGGAGCCAAAGGCCACGTCCACCTCTCCGAGCTTCTCATCATTCCCAAAGCACTGTTCTGTCATTGACTGGAGGAAATCAGGGGAAAGCGCGAACGCAGTCCCCCACTACCACAAATTATGCAGTCGAGTTTCCCGCATTTGGGGAAATCGCAGGGGTCAGCACACCCGGAGTGCAATGGATGAGCCTCACCCTGGGAGAACCACCTTAGTGATCATGGTATCTCCCCTGCCAGGTAAGTATGAGTTGGAGCCCGCCGGGCCGACGAGCGCCCCTCTGGCGCAGCCCCCCAGCATCGCGGAGTCTCGTGCACCAAAAGTAAGGGGTGGTGTGGCCCGGCGGCGCCTGCACGGACGCTCCCCGAGTGGGTGACGCCGGGCGCTCAAGGCGCAGCTGACGCCCCGTCCGTCCCCCAGAGGGCAGGCCGAGCTCAAGCGGAAAACCGTCCAAGATGCACAGCAGCAGCAGCCTGATCATTTGCATATAGGGGCGGCTGCTCCCAAGCACTACGTCGCTGCGGCCGGGAACAGGCAGGCAGCTAGAGCTCTGCAGCTGCCACCCTCTGCTGGCACCCTGTCGTGACTCACTCAGCTGCGGCCAGGAGGACGCACGGTGGAGGAGGCTCAAGGGCAGGCCCAGCAGCTGCTTCGGGTCGACCGACCGAACGGCAGACAGCTGTGCACCGGCGGGCCACTCACAACTCCAGCTCCGGCCGCGAGATGGGGACGCTGCAAGTGGCCACCCTTGAGCGTGCCTGCGCAGGAGGAGGCTTTCGGCCGCTCGCGCTCTCCCTGGAACACGGCGTTGCCTCGTGTGCTCCAAAGCATGCCTTTGGTTCGCTGCAAATCCAGCATGTTGGGGCGCTAGTCCCGACACCTGCAGAAGAGCAGAGGGAGCCATGTCGTCACCAAGTGAATGAGATGCAAACGAGCAGATCAATCCCCAGCAGCAGGCAGGGGGCGCCAAGTCCAACAAACAAAGCACAAAGCAAAGGCAAAAGGCCCCAAGCCAACAAAGAAGCAAGCAACTCGTCCCTTCTTAGCCAGGGCAGGGAGAAGGTGGCGGCGTAGGCCCACAAGGGGGAGCCAAAGGCCACGTCCACCTCTCCGAGCTTCTCATCATTCCCAAAGCACTGTTCTGTCATTGACTGGAGGAAATCAGGGGAAAGCGCGAACGCAGTCCCCCACTACCACAAATTATGCAGTCGAGTTTCCCGCATTTGGGGAAATCGCAGGGGTCAGCACACCCGGAGTGCAATGGATGAGCCTCACCCTGGGAGAACCACCTTAGTGATCATGGTATCTCCCCTGCCAGGTAAGTATGAGTTGGAGCCCGCCGGGCCGACGAGCGCCCCTCTGGCGCAGCCCCCCAGCATCGCGGAGTCTCGTGCACCAAAAGTAAGGGGTGGTGTGGCCCGGCGGCGCCTGCACGGACGCTCCCCGAGTGGGTGACGCCGGGCGCTCAAGGCGCAGCTGACGCCCCGTCCGTCCCCCAGAGGGCAGGCCGAGCTCAAGCGGAAAACCGTCCAAGATGCACAGCAGCAGCAGCCTGATCATTTGCATATAGGGGCGGCTGCTCCCAAGCACTACGTCGCTGCGGCCGGGAACAGGCAGGCAGCTAGAGCTCTGCAGCTGCCACCCTCTGCTGGCACCCTGTCGTGACTCACTCAGCTGCGGCCAGGAGGACGCACGGTGGAGGAGGCTCAAGGGCAGGCCCAGCAGCTGCTTCGGGTCGACCGACCGAACGGCAGACAGCTGTGCACCGGCGGGCCACTCACAACTCCAGCTCCGGCCGCGAGATGGGGACGCTGCAAGTGGCCACCCTTGAGCGTGCCTGCGCAGGAGGAGGCTTTCGGCCGCTCGCGCTCTCCCTGGAACACGGCGTTGCCTCGTGTGCTCCAAAGCATGCCTTTGGTTCGCTGCAAATCCAGCATGTTGGGGCGCTAGTCCCGACACCTGCAGAAGAGCAGAGGGAGCCATGTCGTCACCAAGTGAATGAGATGCAAACGAGCAGATCAATCCCCAGCAGCAGGCAGGGGGCGCCAAGTCCAACAAACAAAGCACAAAGCAAAGGCAAAAGGCCCCAAGCCAACAAAGAAGCAAGCAACTCGTCCCTTCTTAGCCAGGGCAGGGAGAAGGTGGCGGCGTAGGCCCACAAGGGGGAGCCAAAGGCCACGTCCACCTCTCCGAGCTTCTCATCATTCCCAAAGCACTGTTCTGTCATTGACTGGAGGAAATCAGGGGAAAGCGCGAACGCAGTCCCCCACTACCACAAATTATGCAGTCGAGTTTCCCGCATTTGGGGAAATCGCAGGGGTCAGCACACCCGGAGTGCAATGGATGAGCCTCACCCTGGGAGAACCACCTTAGTGATCATGGTATCTCCCCTGCCAGGTAAGTATGAGTTGGAGCCCGCCGGGCCGACGAGCGCCCCTCTGGCGCAGCCCCCCAGCATCGCGGAGTCTCGTGCACCAAAAGTAAGGGGTGGTGTGGCCCGGCGGCGCCTGCACGGACGCTCCCCGAGTGGGTGACGCCGGGCGCTCAAGGCGCAGCTGACGCCCCGTCCGTCCCCCAGAGGGCAGGCCGAGCTCAAGCGGAAAACCGTCCAAGATGCACAGCAGCAGCAGCCTGATCATTTGCATATAGGGGCGGCTGCTCCCAAGCACTACGTCGCTGCGGCCGGGAACAGGCAGGCAGCTAGAGCTCTGCAGCTGCCACCCTCTGCTGGCACCCTGTCGTGACTCACTCAGCTGCGGCCAGGAGGACGCACGGTGGAGGAGGCTCAAGGGCAGGCCCAGCAGCTGCTTCGGGTCGACCGACCGAACGGCAGACAGCTGTGCACCGGCGGGCCACTCACAACTCCAGCTCCGGCCGCGAGATGGGGACGCTGCAAGTGGCCACCCTTGAGCGTGCCTGCGCAGGAGGAGGCTTTCGGCCGCTCGCGCTCTCCCTGGAACACGGCGTTGCCTCGTGTGCTCCAAAGCATGCCTTTGGTTCGCTGCAAATCCAGCATGTTGGGGCGCTAGTCCCGACACCTGCAGAAGAGCAGAGGGAGCCATGTCGTCACCAAGTGAATGAGATGCAAACGAGCAGATCAATCCCCAGCAGCAGGCAGGGGGCGCCAAGTCCAACAAACAAAGCACAAAGCAAAGGCAAAAGGCCCCAAGCCAACAAAGAAGCAAGCAACTCGTCCCTTCTTAGCCAGGGCAGGGAGAAGGTGGCGGCGTAGGCCCACAAGGGGGAGCCAAAGGCCACGTCCACCTCTCCGAGCTTCTCATCATTCCCAAAGCACTGTTCTGTCATTGACTGGAGGAAATCAGGGGAAAGCGCGAACGCAGTCCCCCACTACCACAAATTATGCAGTCGAGTTTCCCGCATTTGGGGAAATCGCAGGGGTCAGCACACCCGGAGTGCAATGGATGAGCCTCACCCTGGGAGAACCACCTTAGTGATCATGGTATCTCCCCTGCCAGGTAAGTATGAGTTGGAGCCCGCCGGGCCGACGAGCGCCCCTCTGGCGCAGCCCCCCAGCATCGCGGAGTCTCGTGCACCAAAAGTAAGGGGTGGTGTGGCCCGGCGGCGCCTGCACGGACGCTCCCCGAGTGGGTGACGCCGGGCGCTCAAGGCGCAGCTGACGCCCCGTCCGTCCCCCAGAGGGCAGGCCGAGCTCAAGCGGAAAACCGTCCAAGATGCACAGCAGCAGCAGCCTGATCATTTGCATATAGGGGCGGCTGCTCCCAAGCACTACGTCGCTGCGGCCGGGAACAGGCAGGCAGCTAGAGCTCTGCAGCTGCCACCCTCTGCTGGCACCCTGTCGTGACTCACTCAGCTGCGGCCAGGAGGACGCACGGTGGAGGAGGCTCAAGGGCAGGCCCAGCAGCTGCTTCGGGTCGACCGACCGAACGGCAGACAGCTGTGCACCGGCGGGCCACTCACAACTCCAGCTCCGGCCGCGAGATGGGGACGCTGCAAGTGGCCACCCTTGAGCGTGCCTGCGCAGGAGGAGGCTTTCGGCCGCTCGCGCTCTCCCTGGAACACGGCGTTGCCTCGTGTGCTCCAAAGCATGCCTTTGGTTCGCTGCAAATCCAGCATGTTGGGGCGCTAGTCCCGACACCTGCAGAAGAGCAGAGGGAGCCATGTCGTCACCAAGTGAATGAGATGCAAACGAGCAGATCAATCCCCAGCAGCAGGCAGGGGGCGCCAAGTCCAACAAACAAAGCACAAAGCAAAGGCAAAAGGCCCCAAGCCAACAAAGAAGCAAGCAACTCGTCCCTTCTTAGCCAGGGCAGGGAGAAGGTGGCGGCGTAGGCCCACAAGGGGGAGCCAAAGGCCACGTCCACCTCTCCGAGCTTCTCATCATTCCCAAAGCACTGTTCTGTCATTGACTGGAGGAAATCAGGGGAAAGCGCGAACGCAGTCCCCCACTACCACAAATTATGCAGTCGAGTTTCCCGCATTTGGGGAAATCGCAGGGGTCAGCACACCCGGAGTGCAATGGATGAGCCTCACCCTGGGAGAACCACCTTAGTGATCATGGTATCTCCCCTGCCAGGTAAGTATGAGTTGGAGCCCGCCGGGCCGACGAGCGCCCCTCTGGCGCAGCCCCCCAGCATCGCGGAGTCTCGTGCACCAAAAGTAAGGGGTGGTGTGGCCCGGCGGCGCCTGCACGGACGCTCCCCGAGTGGGTGACGCCGGGCGCTCAAGGCGCAGCTGACGCCCCGTCCGTCCCCCAGAGGGCAGGCCGAGCTCAAGCGGAAAACCGTCCAAGATGCACAGCAGCAGCAGCCTGATCATTTGCATATAGGGGCGGCTGCTCCCAAGCACTACGTCGCTGCGGCCGGGAACAGGCAGGCAGCTAGAGCTCTGCAGCTGCCACCCTCTGCTGGCACCCTGTCGTGACTCACTCAGCTGCGGCCAGGAGGACGCACGGTGGAGGAGGCTCAAGGGCAGGCCCAGCAGCTGCTTCGGGTCGACCGACCGAACGGCAGACAGCTGTGCACCGGCGGGCCACTCACAACTCCAGCTCCGGCCGCGAGATGGGGACGCTGCAAGTGGCCACCCTTGAGCGTGCCTGCGCAGGAGGAGGCTTTCGGCCGCTCGCGCTCTCCCTGGAACACGGCGTTGCCTCGTGTGCTCCAAAGCATGCCTTTGGTTCGCTGCAAATCCAGCATGTTGGGGCGCTAGTCCCGACACCTGCAGAAGAGCAGAGGGAGCCATGTCGTCACCAAGTGAATGAGATGCAAACGAGCAGATCAATCCCCAGCAGCAGGCAGGGGGCGCCAAGTCCAACAAACAAAGCACAAAGCAAAGGCAAAAGGCCCCAAGCCAACAAAGAAGCAAGCAACTCGTCCCTTCTTAGCCAGGGCAGGGAGAAGGTGGCGGCGTAGGCCCACAAGGGGGAGCCAAAGGCCACGTCCACCTCTCCGAGCTTCTCATCATTCCCAAAGCACTGTTCTGTCATTGACTGGAGGAAATCAGGGGAAAGCGCGAACGCAGTCCCCCACTACCACAAATTATGCAGTCGAGTTTCCCGCATTTGGGGAAATCGCAGGGGTCAGCACACCCGGAGTGCAATGGATGAGCCTCACCCTGGGAGAACCACCTTAGTGATCATGGTATCTCCCCTGCCAGGTAAGTATGAGTTGGAGCCCGCCGGGCCGACGAGCGCCCCTCTGGCGCAGCCCCCCAGCATCGCGGAGTCTCGTGCACCAAAAGTAAGGGGTGGTGTGGCCCGGCGGCGCCTGCACGGACGCTCCCCGAGTGGGTGACGCCGGGCGCTCAAGGCGCAGCTGACGCCCCGTCCGTCCCCCAGAGGGCAGGCCGAGCTCAAGCGGAAAACCGTCCAAGATGCACAGCAGCAGCAGCCTGATCATTTGCATATAGGGGCGGCTGCTCCCAAGCACTACGTCGCTGCGGCCGGGAACAGGCAGGCAGCTAGAGCTCTGCAGCTGCCACCCTCTGCTGGCACCCTGTCGTGACTCACTCAGCTGCGGCCAGGAGGACGCACGGTGGAGGAGGCTCAAGGGCAGGCCCAGCAGCTGCTTCGGGTCGACCGACCGAACGGCAGACAGCTGTGCACCGGCGGGCCACTCACAACTCCAGCTCCGGCCGCGAGATGGGGACGCTGCAAGTGGCCACCCTTGAGCGTGCCTGCGCAGGAGGAGGCTTTCGGCCGCTCGCGCTCTCCCTGGAACACGGCGTTGCCTCGTGTGCTCCAAAGCATGCCTTTGGTTCGCTGCAAATCCAGCATGTTGGGGCGCTAGTCCCGACACCTGCAGAAGAGCAGAGGGAGCCATGTCGTCACCAAGTGAATGAGATGCAAACGAGCAGATCAATCCCCAGCAGCAGGCAGGGGGCGCCAAGTCCAACAAACAAAGCACAAAGCAAAGGCAAAAGGCCCCAAGCCAACAAAGAAGCAAGCAACTCGTCCCTTCTTAGCCAGGGCAGGGAGAAGGTGGCGGCGTAGGCCCACAAGGGGGAGCCAAAGGCCACGTCCACCTCTCCGAGCTTCTCATCATTCCCAAAGCACTGTTCTGTCATTGACTGGAGGAAATCAGGGGAAAGCGCGAACGCAGTCCCCCACTACCACAAATTATGCAGTCGAGTTTCCCGCATTTGGGGAAATCGCAGGGGTCAGCACACCCGGAGTGCAATGGATGAGCCTCACCCTGGGAGAACCACCTTAGTGATCATGGTATCTCCCCTGCCAGGTAAGTATGAGTTGGAGCCCGCCGGGCCGACGAGCGCCCCTCTGGCGCAGCCCCCCAGCATCGCGGAGTCTCGTGCACCAAAAGTAAGGGGTGGTGTGGCCCGGCGGCGCCTGCACGGACGCTCCCCGAGTGGGTGACGCCGGGCGCTCAAGGCGCAGCTGACGCCCCGTCCGTCCCCCAGAGGGCAGGCCGAGCTCAAGCGGAAAACCGTCCAAGATGCACAGCAGCAGCAGCCTGATCATTTGCATATAGGGGCGGCTGCTCCCAAGCACTACGTCGCTGCGGCCGGGAACAGGCAGGCAGCTAGAGCTCTGCAGCTGCCACCCTCTGCTGGCACCCTGTCGTGACTCACTCAGCTGCGGCCAGGAGGACGCACGGTGGAGGAGGCTCAAGGGCAGGCCCAGCAGCTGCTTCGGGTCGACCGACCGAACGGCAGACAGCTGTGCACCGGCGGGCCACTCACAACTCCAGCTCCGGCCGCGAGATGGGGACGCTGCAAGTGGCCACCCTTGAGCGTGCCTGCGCAGGAGGAGGCTTTCGGCCGCTCGCGCTCTCCCTGGAACACGGCGTTGCCTCGTGTGCTCCAAAGCATGCCTTTGGTTCGCTGCAAATCCAGCATGTTGGGGCGCTAGTCCCGACACCTGCAGAAGAGCAGAGGGAGCCATGTCGTCACCAAGTGAATGAGATGCAAACGAGCAGATCAATCCCCAGCAGCAGGCAGGGGGCGCCAAGTCCAACAAACAAAGCACAAAGCAAAGGCAAAAGGCCCCAAGCCAACAAAGAAGCAAGCAACTCGTCCCTTCTTAGCCAGGGCAGGGAGAAGGTGGCGGCGTAGGCCCACAAGGGGGAGCCAAAGGCCACGTCCACCTCTCCGAGCTTCTCATCATTCCCAAAGCACTGTTCTGTCATTGACTGGAGGAAATCAGGGGAAAGCGCGAACGCAGTCCCCCACTACCACAAATTATGCAGTCGAGTTTCCCGCATTTGGGGAAATCGCAGGGGTCAGCACACCCGGAGTGCAATGGATGAGCCTCACCCTGGGAGAACCACCTTAGTGATCATGGTATCTCCCCTGCCAGGTAAGTATGAGTTGGAGCCCGCCGGGCCGACGAGCGCCCCTCTGGCGCAGCCCCCCAGCATCGCGGAGTCTCGTGCACCAAAAGTAAGGGGTGGTGTGGCCCGGCGGCGCCTGCACGGACGCTCCCCGAGTGGGTGACGCCGGGCGCTCAAGGCGCAGCTGACGCCCCGTCCGTCCCCCAGAGGGCAGGCCGAGCTCAAGCGGAAAACCGTCCAAGATGCACAGCAGCAGCAGCCTGATCATTTGCATATAGGGGCGGCTGCTCCCAAGCACTACGTCGCTGCGGCCGGGAACAGGCAGGCAGCTAGAGCTCTGCAGCTGCCACCCTCTGCTGGCACCCTGTCGTGACTCACTCAGCTGCGGCCAGGAGGACGCACGGTGGAGGAGGCTCAAGGGCAGGCCCAGCAGCTGCTTCGGGTCGACCGACCGAACGGCAGACAGCTGTGCACCGGCGGGCCACTCACAACTCCAGCTCCGGCCGCGAGATGGGGACGCTGCAAGTGGCCACCCTTGAGCGTGCCTGCGCAGGAGGAGGCTTTCGGCCGCTCGCGCTCTCCCTGGAACACGGCGTTGCCTCGTGTGCTCCAAAGCATGCCTTTGGTTCGCTGCAAATCCAGCATGTTGGGGCGCTAGTCCCGACACCTGCAGAAGAGCAGAGGGAGCCATGTCGTCACCAAGTGAATGAGATGCAAACGAGCAGATCAATCCCCAGCAGCAGGCAGGGGGCGCCAAGTCCAACAAACAAAGCACAAAGCAAAGGCAAAAGGCCCCAAGCCAACAAAGAAGCAAGCAACTCGTCCCTTCTTAGCCAGGGCAGGGAGAAGGTGGCGGCGTAGGCCCACAAGGGGGAGCCAAAGGCCACGTCCACCTCTCCGAGCTTCTCATCATTCCCAAAGCACTGTTCTGTCATTGACTGGAGGAAATCAGGGGAAAGCGCAAACGCAGTCCCCCACTACCACAAATTATGCAGTCGAGTTTCCCGCATTTGGGGAAATCGCAGGGGTCAGCACACCCGGAGTGCAATGGATGAGCCTCACCCTGGGAGAACCACCTTAGTGATCATGGTATCTCCCCTGCCAGGTAAGTATGAGTTGGAGCCCGCCGGGCCGACGAGCGCCCCTCTGGCGCAGCCCCCCAGCATCGCGGAGTCTCGTGCACCAAAAGTAAGGGGTGGTGTGGCCCGGCGGCGCCTGCACGGACGCTCCCCGAGTGGGTGACGCCGGGCGCTCAAGGCGCAGCTGACGCCCCGTCCGTCCCCCAGAGGGCAGGCCGAGCTCAAGCGGAAAACCGTCCAAGATGCACAGCAGCAGCAGCCTGATCATTTGCATATAGGGGCGGCTGCTCCCAAGCACTACGTCGCTGCGGCCGGGAACAGGCAGGCAGCTAGAGCTCTGCAGCTGCCACCCTCTGCTGGCACCCTGTCGTGACTCACTCAGCTGCGGCCAGGAGGACGCACGGTGGAGGAGGCTCAAGGGCAGGCCCAGCAGCTGCTTCGGGTCGACCGACCGAACGGCAGACAGCTGTGCACCGGCGGGCCACTCACAACTCCAGCTCCGGCCGCGAGATGGGGACGCTGCAAGTGGCCACCCTTGAGCGTGCCTGCGCAGGAGGAGGCTTTCGGCCGCTCGCGCTCTCCCTGGAACACGGCGTTGCCTCGTGTGCTCCAAAGCATGCCTTTGGTTCGCTGCAAATCCAGCATGTTGGGGCGCTAGTCCCGACACCTGCAGAAGAGCAGAGGGAGCCATGTCGTCACCAAGTGAATGAGATGCAAACGAGCAGATCAATCCCCAGCAGCAGGCAGGGGGCGCCAAGTCCAACAAACAAAGCACAAAGCAAAGGCAAAAGGCCCCAAGCCAACAAAGAAGCAAGCAACTCGTCCCTTCTTAGCCAGGGCAGGGAGAAGGTGGCGGCGTAGGCCCACAAGGGGGAGCCAAAGGCCACGTCCACCTCTCCGAGCTTCTCATCATTCCCAAAGCACTGTTCTGTCATTGACTGGAGGAAATCAGGGGAAAGCGCGAACGCAGTCCCCCACTACCACAAATTATGCAGTCGAGTTTCCCGCATTTGGGGAAATCGCAGGGGTCAGCACACCCGGAGTGCAATGGATGAGCCTCACCCTGGGAGAACCACCTTAGTGATCATGGTATCTCCCCTGCCAGGTAAGTATGAGTTGGAGCCCGCCGGGCCGACGAGCGCCCCTCTGGCGCAGCCCCCCAGCATCGCGGAGTCTCGTGCACCAAAAGTAAGGGGTGGTGTGGCCCGGCGGCGCCTGCACGGACGCTCCCCGAGTGGGTGACGCCGGGCGCTCAAGGCGCAGCTGACGCCCCGTCCGTCCCCCAGAGGGCAGGCCGAGCTCAAGCGGAAAACCGTCCAAGATGCACAGCAGCAGCAGCCTGATCATTTGCATATAGGGGCGGCTGCTCCCAAGCACTACGTCGCTGCGGCCGGGAACAGGCAGGCAGCTAGAGCTCTGCAGCTGCCACCCTCTGCTGGCACCCTGTCGTGACTCACTCAGCTGCGGCCAGGAGGACGCACGGTGGAGGAGGCTCAAGGGCAGGCCCAGCAGCTGCTTCGGGTCGACCGACCGAACGGCAGACAGCTGTGCACCGGCGGGCCACTCACAACTCCAGCTCCGGCCGCGAGATGGGGACGCTGCAAGTGGCCACCCTTGAGCGTGCCTGCGCAGGAGGAGGCTTTCGGCCGCTCGCGCTCTCCCTGGAACACGGCGTTGCCTCGTGTGCTCCAAAGCATGCCTTTGGTTCGCTGCAAATCCAGCATGTTGGGGCGCTAGTCCCGACACCTGCAGAAGAGCAGAGGGAGCCATGTCGTCACCAAGTGAATGAGATGCAAACGAGCAGATCAATCCCCAGCAGCAGGCAGGGGGCGCCAAGTCCAACAAACAAAGCACAAAGCAAAGGCAAAAGGCCCCAAGCCAACAAAGAAGCAAGCAACTCGTCCCTTCTTAGCCAGGGCAGGGAGAAGGTGGCGGCGTAGGCCCACAAGGGGGAGCCAAAGGCCACGTCCACCTCTCCGAGCTTCTCATCATTCCCAAAGCACTGTTCTGTCATTGACTGGAGGAAATCAGGGGAAAGCGCGAACGCAGTCCCCCACTACCACAAATTATGCAGTCGAGTTTCCCGCATTTGGGGAAATCGCAGGGGTCAGCACACCCGGAGTGCAATGGATGAGCCTCACCCTGGGAGAACCACCTTAGTGATCATGGTATCTCCCCTGCCAGGTAAGTATGAGTTGGAGCCCGCCGGGCCGACGAGCGCCCCTCTGGCGCAGCCCCCCAGCATCGCGGAGTCTCGTGCACCAAAAGTAAGGGGTGGTGTGGCCCGGCGGCGCCTGCACGGACGCTCCCCGAGTGGGTGACGCCGGGCGCTCAAGGCGCAGCTGACGCCCCGTCCGTCCCCCAGAGGGCAGGCCGAGCTCAAGCGGAAAACCGTCCAAGATGCACAGCAGCAGCAGCCTGATCATTTGCATATAGGGGCGGCTGCTCCCAAGCACTACGTCGCTGCGGCCGGGAACAGGCAGGCAGCTAGAGCTCTGCAGCTGCCACCCTCTGCTGGCACCCTGTCGTGACTCACTCAGCTGCGGCCAGGAGGACGCACGGTGGAGGAGGCTCAAGGGCAGGCCCAGCAGCTGCTTCGGGTCGACCGACCGAACGGCAGACAGCTGTGCACCGGCGGGCCACTCACAACTCCAGCTCCGGCCGCGAGATGGGGACGCTGCAAGTGGCCACCCTTGAGCGTGCCTGCGCAGGAGGAGGCTTTCGGCCGCTCGCGCTCTCCCTGGAACACGGCGTTGCCTCGTGTGCTCCAAAGCATGCCTTTGGTTCGCTGCAAATCCAGCATGTTGGGGCGCTAGTCCCGACACCTGCAGAAGAGCAGAGGGAGCCATGTCGTCACCAAGTGAATGAGATGCAAACGAGCAGATCAATCCCCAGCAGCAGGCAGGGGGCGCCAAGTCCAACAAACAAAGCACAAAGCAAAGGCAAAAGGCCCCAAGCCAACAAAGAAGCAAGCAACTCGTCCCTTCTTAGCCAGGGCAGGGAGAAGGTGGCGGCGTAGGCCCACAAGGGGGAGCCAAAGGCCACGTCCACCTCTCCGAGCTTCTCATCATTCCCAAAGCACTGTTCTGTCATTGACTGGAGGAAATCAGGGGAAAGCGCGAACGCAGTCCCCCACTACCACAAATTATGCAGTCGAGTTTCCCGCATTTGGGGAAATCGCAGGGGTCAGCACACCCGGAGTGCAATGGATGAGCCTCACCCTGGGAGAACCACCTTAGTGATCATGGTATCTCCCCTGCCAGGTAAGTATGAGTTGGAGCCCGCCGGGCCGACGAGCGCCCCTCTGGCGCAGCCCCCCAGCATCGCGGAGTCTCGTGCACCAAAAGTAAGGGGTGGTGTGGCCCGGCGGCGCCTGCACGGACGCTCCCCGAGTGGGTGACGCCGGGCGCTCAAGGCGCAGCTGACGCCCCGTCCGTCCCCCAGAGGGCAGGCCGAGCTCAAGCGGAAAACCGTCCAAGATGCACAGCAGCAGCAGCCTGATCATTTGCATATAGGGGCGGCTGCTCCCAAGCACTACGTCGCTGCGGCCGGGAACAGGCAGGCAGCTAGAGCTCTGCAGCTGCCACCCTCTGCTGGCACCCTGTCGTGACTCACTCAGCTGCGGCCAGGAGGACGCACGGTGGAGGAGGCTCAAGGGCAGGCCCAGCAGCTGCTTCGGGTCGACCGACCGAACGGCAGACAGCTGTGCACCGGCGGGCCACTCACAACTCCAGCTCCGGCCGCGAGATGGGGACGCTGCAAGTGGCCACCCTTGAGCGTGCCTGCGCAGGAGGAGGCTTTCGGCCGCTCGCGCTCTCCCTGGAACACGGCGTTGCCTCGTGTGCTCCAAAGCATGCCTTTGGTTCGCTGCAAATCCAGCATGTTGGGGCGCTAGTCCCGACACCTGCAGAAGAGCAGAGGGAGCCATGTCGTCACCAAGTGAATGAGATGCAAACGAGCAGATCAATCCCCAGCAGCAGGCAGGGGGCGCCAAGTCCAACAAACAAAGCACAAAGCAAAGGCAAAAGGCCCCAAGCCAACAAAGAAGCAAGCAACTCGTCCCTTCTTAGCCAGGGCAGGGAGAAGGTGGCGGCGTAGGCCCACAAGGGGGAGCCAAAGGCCACGTCCACCTCTCCGAGCTTCTCATCATTCCCAAAGCACTGTTCTGTCATTGACTGGAGGAAATCAGGGGAAAGCGCGAACGCAGTCCCCCACTACCACAAATTATGCAGTCGAGTTTCCCGCATTTGGGGAAATCGCAGGGGTCAGCACACCCGGAGTGCAATGGATGAGCCTCACCCTGGGAGAACCACCTTAGTGATCATGGTATCTCCCCTGCCAGGTAAGTATGAGTTGGAGCCCGCCGGGCCGACGAGCGCCCCTCTGGCGCAGCCCCCCAGCATCGCGGAGTCTCGTGCACCAAAAGTAAGGGGTGGTGTGGCCCGGCGGCGCCTGCACGGACGCTCCCCGAGTGGGTGACGCCGGGCGCTCAAGGCGCAGCTGACGCCCCGTCCGTCCCCCAGAGGGCAGGCCGAGCTCAAGCGGAAAACCGTCCAAGATGCACAGCAGCAGCAGCCTGATCATTTGCATATAGGGGCGGCTGCTCCCAAGCACTACGTCGCTGCGGCCGGGAACAGGCAGGCAGCTAGAGCTCTGCAGCTGCCACCCTCTGCTGGCACCCTGTCGTGACTCACTCAGCTGCGGCCAGGAGGACGCACGGTGGAGGAGGCTCAAGGGCAGGCCCAGCAGCTGCTTCGGGTCGACCGACCGAACGGCAGACAGCTGTGCACCGGCGGGCCACTCACAACTCCAGCTCCGGCCGCGAGATGGGGACGCTGCAAGTGGCCACCCTTGAGCGTGCCTGCGCAGGAGGAGGCTTTCGGCCGCTCGCGCTCTCCCTGGAACACGGCGTTGCCTCGTGTGCTCCAAAGCATGCCTTTGGTTCGCTGCAAATCCAGCATGTTGGGGCGCTAGTCCCGACACCTGCAGAAGAGCAGAGGGAGCCATGTCGTCACCAAGTGAATGAGATGCAAACGAGCAGATCAATCCCCAGCAGCAGGCAGGGGGCGCCAAGTCCAACAAACAAAGCACAAAGCAAAGGCAAAAGGCCCCAAGCCAACAAAGAAGCAAGCAACTCGTCCCTTCTTAGCCAGGGCAGGGAGAAGGTGGCGGCGTAGGCCCACAAGGGGGAGCCAAAGGCCACGTCCACCTCTCCGAGCTTCTCATCATTCCCAAAGCACTGTTCTGTCATTGACTGGAGGAAATCAGGGGAAAGCGCGAACGCAGTCCCCCACTACCACAAATTATGCAGTCGAGTTTCCCGCATTTGGGGAAATCGCAGGGGTCAGCACACCCGGAGTGCAATGGATGAGCCTCACCCTGGGAGAACCACCTTAGTGATCATGGTATCTCCCCTGCCAGGTAAGTATGAGTTGGAGCCCGCCGGGCCGACGAGCGCCCCTCTGGCGCAGCCCCCCAGCATCGCGGAGTCTCGTGCACCAAAAGTAAGGGGTGGTGTGGCCCGGCGGCGCCTGCACGGACGCTCCCCGAGTGGGTGACGCCGGGCGCTCAAGGCGCAGCTGACGCCCCGTCCGTCCCCCAGAGGGCAGGCCGAGCTCAAGCGGAAAACCGTCCAAGATGCACAGCAGCAGCAGCCTGATCATTTGCATATAGGGGCGGCTGCTCCCAAGCACTACGTCGCTGCGGCCGGGAACAGGCAGGCAGCTAGAGCTCTGCAGCTGCCACCCTCTGCTGGCACCCTGTCGTGACTCACTCAGCTGCGGCCAGGAGGACGCACGGTGGAGGAGGCTCAAGGGCAGGCCCAGCAGCTGCTTCGGGTCGACCGACCGAACGGCAGACAGCTGTGCACCGGCGGGCCACTCACAACTCCAGCTCCGGCCGCGAGATGGGGACGCTGCAAGTGGCCACCCTTGAGCGTGCCTGCGCAGGAGGAGGCTTTCGGCCGCTCGCGCTCTCCCTGGAACACGGCGTTGCCTCGTGTGCTCCAAAGCATGCCTTTGGTTCGCTGCAAATCCAGCATGTTGGGGCGCTAGTCCCGACACCTGCAGAAGAGCAGAGGGAGCCATGTCGTCACCAAGTGAATGAGATGCAAACGAGCAGATCAATCCCCAGCAGCAGGCAGGGGGCGCCAAGTCCAACAAACAAAGCACAAAGCAAAGGCAAAAGGCCCCAAGCCAACAAAGAAGCAAGCAACTCGTCCCTTCTTAGCCAGGGCAGGGAGAAGGTGGCGGCGTAGGCCCACAAGGGGGAGCCAAAGGCCACGTCCACCTCTCCGAGCTTCTCATCATTCCCAAAGCACTGTTCTGTCATTGACTGGAGGAAATCAGGGGAAAGCGCGAACGCAGTCCCCCACTACCACAAATTATGCAGTCGAGTTTCCCGCATTTGGGGAAATCGCAGGGGTCAGCACACCCGGAGTGCAATGGATGAGCCTCACCCTGGGAGAACCACCTTAGTGATCATGGTATCTCCCCTGCCAGGTAAGTATGAGTTGGAGCCCGCCGGGCCGACGAGCGCCCCTCTGGCGCAGCCCCCCAGCATCGCGGAGTCTCGTGCACCAAAAGTAAGGGGTGGTGTGGCCCGGCGGCGCCTGCACGGACGCTCCCCGAGTGGGTGACGCCGGGCGCTCAAGGCGCAGCTGACGCCCCGTCCGTCCCCCAGAGGGCAGGCCGAGCTCAAGCGGAAAACCGTCCAAGATGCACAGCAGCAGCAGCCTGATCATTTGCATATAGGGGCGGCTGCTCCCAAGCACTACGTCGCTGCGGCCGGGAACAGGCAGGCAGCTAGAGCTCTGCAGCTGCCACCCTCTGCTGGCACCCTGTCGTGACTCACTCAGCTGCGGCCAGGAGGACGCACGGTGGAGGAGGCTCAAGGGCAGGCCCAGCAGCTGCTTCGGGTCGACCGACCGAACGGCAGACAGCTGTGCACCGGCGGGCCACTCACAACTCCAGCTCCGGCCGCGAGATGGGGACGCTGCAAGTGGCCACCCTTGAGCGTGCCTGCGCAGGAGGAGGCTTTCGGCCGCTCGCGCTCTCCCTGGAACACGGCGTTGCCTCGTGTGCTCCAAAGCATGCCTTTGGTTCGCTGCAAATCCAGCATGTTGGGGCGCTAGTCCCGACACCTGCAGAAGAGCAGAGGGAGCCATGTCGTCACCAAGTGAATGAGATGCAAACGAGCAGATCAATCCCCAGCAGCAGGCAGGGGGCGCCAAGTCCAACAAACAAAGCACAAAGCAAAGGCAAAAGGCCCCAAGCCAACAAAGAAGCAAGCAACTCGTCCCTTCTTAGCCAGGGCAGGGAGAAGGTGGCGGCGTAGGCCCACAAGGGGGAGCCAAAGGCCACGTCCACCTCTCCGAGCTTCTCATCATTCCCAAAGCACTGTTCTGTCATTGACTGGAGGAAATCAGGGGAAAGCGCGAACGCAGTCCCCCACTACCACAAATTATGCAGTCGAGTTTCCCGCATTTGGGGAAATCGCAGGGGTCAGCACACCCGGAGTGCAATGGATGAGCCTCACCCTGGGAGAACCACCTTAGTGATCATGGTATCTCCCCTGCCAGGTAAGTATGAGTTGGAGCCCGCCGGGCCGACGAGCGCCCCTCTGGCGCAGCCCCCCAGCATCGCGGAGTCTCGTGCACCAAAAGTAAGGGGTGGTGTGGCCCGGCGGCGCCTGCACGGACGCTCCCCGAGTGGGTGACGCCGGGCGCTCAAGGCGCAGCTGACGCCCCGTCCGTCCCCCAGAGGGCAGGCCGAGCTCAAGCGGAAAACCGTCCAAGATGCACAGCAGCAGCAGCCTGATCATTTGCATATAGGGGCGGCTGCTCCCAAGCACTACGTCGCTGCGGCCGGGAACAGGCAGGCAGCTAGAGCTCTGCAGCTGCCACCCTCTGCTGGCACCCTGTCGTGACTCACTCAGCTGCGGCCAGGAGGACGCACGGTGGAGGAGGCTCAAGGGCAGGCCCAGCAGCTGCTTCGGGTCGACCGACCGAACGGCAGACAGCTGTGCACCGGCGGGCCACTCACAACTCCAGCTCCGGCCGCGAGATGGGGACGCTGCAAGTGGCCACCCTTGAGCGTGCCTGCGCAGGAGGAGGCTTTCGGCCGCTCGCGCTCTCCCTGGAACACGGCGTTGCCTCGTGTGCTCCAAAGCATGCCTTTGGTTCGCTGCAAATCCAGCATGTTGGGGCGCTAGTCCCGACACCTGCAGAAGAGCAGAGGGAGCCATGTCGTCACCAAGTGAATGAGATGCAAACGAGCAGATCAATCCCCAGCAGCAGGCAGGGGGCGCCAAGTCCAACAAACAAAGCACAAAGCAAAGGCAAAAGGCCCCAAGCCAACAAAGAAGCAAGCAACTCGTCCCTTCTTAGCCAGGGCAGGGAGAAGGTGGCGGCGTAGGCCCACAAGGGGGAGCCAAAGGCCACGTCCACCTCTCCGAGCTTCTCATCATTCCCAAAGCACTGTTCTGTCATTGACTGGAGGAAATCAGGGGAAAGCGCGAACGCAGTCCCCCACTACCACAAATTATGCAGTCGAGTTTCCCGCATTTGGGGAAATCGCAGGGGTCAGCACACCCGGAGTGCAATGGATGAGCCTCACCCTGGGAGAACCACCTTAGTGATCATGGTATCTCCCCTGCCAGGTAAGTATGAGTTGGAGCCCGCCGGGCCGACGAGCGCCCCTCTGGCGCAGCCCCCCAGCATCGCGGAGTCTCGTGCACCAAAAGTAAGGGGTGGTGTGGCCCGGCGGCGCCTGCACGGACGCTCCCCGAGTGGGTGACGCCGGGCGCTCAAGGCGCAGCTGACGCCCCGTCCGTCCCCCAGAGGGCAGGCCGAGCTCAAGCGGAAAACCGTCCAAGATGCACAGCAGCAGCAGCCTGATCATTTGCATATAGGGGCGGCTGCTCCCAAGCACTACGTCGCTGCGGCCGGGAACAGGCAGGCAGCTAGAGCTCTGCAGCTGCCACCCTCTGCTGGCACCCTGTCGTGACTCACTCAGCTGCGGCCAGGAGGACGCACGGTGGAGGAGGCTCAAGGGCAGGCCCAGCAGCTGCTTCGGGTCGACCGACCGAACGGCAGACAGCTGTGCACCGGCGGGCCACTCACAACTCCAGCTCCGGCCGCGAGATGGGGACGCTGCAAGTGGCCACCCTTGAGCGTGCCTGCGCAGGAGGAGGCTTTCGGCCGCTCGCGCTCTCCCTGGAACACGGCGTTGCCTCGTGTGCTCCAAAGCATGCCTTTGGTTCGCTGCAAATCCAGCATGTTGGGGCGCTAGTCCCGACACCTGCAGAAGAGCAGAGGGAGCCATGTCGTCACCAAGTGAATGAGATGCAAACGAGCAGATCAATCCCCAGCAGCAGGCAGGGGGCGCCAAGTCCAACAAACAAAGCACAAAGCAAAGGCAAAAGGCCCCAAGCCAACAAAGAAGCAAGCAACTCGTCCCTTCTTAGCCAGGGCAGGGAGAAGGTGGCGGCGTAGGCCCACAAGGGGGAGCCAAAGGCCACGTCCACCTCTCCGAGCTTCTCATCATTCCCAAAGCACTGTTCTGTCATTGACTGGAGGAAATCAGGGGAAAGCGCGAACGCAGTCCCCCACTACCACAAATTATGCAGTCGAGTTTCCCGCATTTGGGGAAATCGCAGGGGTCAGCACACCCGGAGTGCAATGGATGAGCCTCACCCTGGGAGAACCACCTTAGTGATCATGGTATCTCCCCTGCCAGGTAAGTATGAGTTGGAGCCCGCCGGGCCGACGAGCGCCCCTCTGGCGCAGCCCCCCAGCATCGCGGAGTCTCGTGCACCAAAAGTAAGGGGTGGTGTGGCCCGGCGGCGCCTGCACGGACGCTCCCCGAGTGGGTGACGCCGGGCGCTCAAGGCGCAGCTGACGCCCCGTCCGTCCCCCAGAGGGCAGGCCGAGCTCAAGCGGAAAACCGTCCAAGATGCACAGCAGCAGCAGCCTGATCATTTGCATATAGGGGCGGCTGCTCCCAAGCACTACGTCGCTGCGGCCGGGAACAGGCAGGCAGCTAGAGCTCTGCAGCTGCCACCCTCTGCTGGCACCCTGTCGTGACTCACTCAGCTGCGGCCAGGAGGACGCACGGTGGAGGAGGCTCAAGGGCAGGCCCAGCAGCTGCTTCGGGTCGACCGACCGAACGGCAGACAGCTGTGCACCGGCGGGCCACTCACAACTCCAGCTCCGGCCGCGAGATGGGGACGCTGCAAGTGGCCACCCTTGAGCGTGCCTGCGCAGGAGGAGGCTTTCGGCCGCTCGCGCTCTCCCTGGAACACGGCGTTGCCTCGTGTGCTCCAAAGCATGCCTTTGGTTCGCTGCAAATCCAGCATGTTGGGGCGCTAGTCCCGACACCTGCAGAAGAGCAGAGGGAGCCATGTCGTCACCAAGTGAATGAGATGCAAACGAGCAGATCAATCCCCAGCAGCAGGCAGGGGGCGCCAAGTCCAACAAACAAAGCACAAAGCAAAGGCAAAAGGCCCCAAGCCAACAAAGAAGCAAGCAACTCGTCCCTTCTTAGCCAGGGCAGGGAGAAGGTGGCGGCGTAGGCCCACAAGGGGGAGCCAAAGGCCACGTCCACCTCTCCGAGCTTCTCATCATTCCCAAAGCACTGTTCTGTCATTGACTGGAGGAAATCAGGGGAAAGCGCGAACGCAGTCCCCCACTACCACAAATTATGCAGTCGAGTTTCCCGCATTTGGGGAAATCGCAGGGGTCAGCACACCCGGAGTGCAATGGATGAGCCTCACCCTGGGAGAACCACCTTAGTGATCATGGTATCTCCCCTGCCAGGTAAGTATGAGTTGGAGCCCGCCGGGCCGACGAGCGCCCCTCTGGCGCAGCCCCCCAGCATCGCGGAGTCTCGTGCACCAAAAGTAAGGGGTGGTGTGGCCCGGCGGCGCCTGCACGGACGCTCCCCGAGTGGGTGACGCCGGGCGCTCAAGGCGCAGCTGACGCCCCGTCCGTCCCCCAGAGGGCAGGCCGAGCTCAAGCGGAAAACCGTCCAAGATGCACAGCAGCAGCAGCCTGATCATTTGCATATAGGGGCGGCTGCTCCCAAGCACTACGTCGCTGCGGCCGGGAACAGGCAGGCAGCTAGAGCTCTGCAGCTGCCACCCTCTGCTGGCACCCTGTCGTGACTCACTCAGCTGCGGCCAGGAGGACGCACGGTGGAGGAGGCTCAAGGGCAGGCCCAGCAGCTGCTTCGGGTCGACCGACCGAACGGCAGACAGCTGTGCACCGGCGGGCCACTCACAACTCCAGCTCCGGCCGCGAGATGGGGACGCTGCAAGTGGCCACCCTTGAGCGTGCCTGCGCAGGAGGAGGCTTTCGGCCGCTCGCGCTCTCCCTGGAACACGGCGTTGCCTCGTGTGCTCCAAAGCATGCCTTTGGTTCGCTGCAAATCCAGCATGTTGGGGCGCTAGTCCCGACACCTGCAGAAGAGCAGAGGGAGCCATGTCGTCACCAAGTGAATGAGATGCAAACGAGCAGATCAATCCCCAGCAGCAGGCAGGGGGCGCCAAGTCCAACAAACAAAGCACAAAGCAAAGGCAAAAGGCCCCAAGCCAACAAAGAAGCAAGCAACTCGTCCCTTCTTAGCCAGGGCAGGGAGAAGGTGGCGGCGTAGGCCCACAAGGGGGAGCCAAAGGCCACGTCCACCTCTCCGAGCTTCTCATCATTCCCAAAGCACTGTTCTGTCATTGACTGGAGGAAATCAGGGGAAAGCGCGAACGCAGTCCCCCACTACCACAAATTATGCAGTCGAGTTTCCCGCATTTGGGGAAATCGCAGGGGTCAGCACACCCGGAGTGCAATGGATGAGCCTCACCCTGGGAGAACCACCTTAGTGATCATGGTATCTCCCCTGCCAGGTAAGTATGAGTTGGAGCCCGCCGGGCCGACGAGCGCCCCTCTGGCGCAGCCCCCCAGCATCGCGGAGTCTCGTGCACCAAAAGTAAGGGGTGGTGTGGCCCGGCGGCGCCTGCACGGACGCTCCCCGAGTGGGTGACGCCGGGCGCTCAAGGCGCAGCTGACGCCCCGTCCGTCCCCCAGAGGGCAGGCCGAGCTCAAGCGGAAAACCGTCCAAGATGCACAGCAGCAGCAGCCTGATCATTTGCATATAGGGGCGGCTGCTCCCAAGCACTACGTCGCTGCGGCCGGGAACAGGCAGGCAGCTAGAGCTCTGCAGCTGCCACCCTCTGCTGGCACCCTGTCGTGACTCACTCAGCTGCGGCCAGGAGGACGCACGGTGGAGGAGGCTCAAGGGCAGGCCCAGCAGCTGCTTCGGGTCGACCGACCGAACGGCAGACAGCTGTGCACCGGCGGGCCACTCACAACTCCAGCTCCGGCCGCGAGATGGGGACGCTGCAAGTGGCCACCCTTGAGCGTGCCTGCGCAGGAGGAGGCTTTCGGCCGCTCGCGCTCTCCCTGGAACACGGCGTTGCCTCGTGTGCTCCAAAGCATGCCTTTGGTTCGCTGCAAATCCAGCATGTTGGGGCGCTAGTCCCGACACCTGCAGAAGAGCAGAGGGAGCCATGTCGTCACCAAGTGAATGAGATGCAAACGAGCAGATCAATCCCCAGCAGCAGGCAGGGGGCGCCAAGTCCAACAAACAAAGCACAAAGCAAAGGCAAAAGGCCCCAAGCCAACAAAGAAGCAAGCAACTCGTCCCTTCTTAGCCAGGGCAGGGAGAAGGTGGCGGCGTAGGCCCACAAGGGGGAGCCAAAGGCCACGTCCACCTCTCCGAGCTTCTCATCATTCCCAAAGCACTGTTCTGTCATTGACTGGAGGAAATCAGGGGAAAGCGCGAACGCAGTCCCCCACTACCACAAATTATGCAGTCGAGTTTCCCGCATTTGGGGAAATCGCAGGGGTCAGCACACCCGGAGTGCAATGGATGAGCCTCACCCTGGGAGAACCACCTTAGTGATCATGGTATCTCCCCTGCCAGGTAAGTATGAGTTGGAGCCCGCCGGGCCGACGAGCGCCCCTCTGGCGCAGCCCCCCAGCATCGCGGAGTCTCGTGCACCAAAAGTAAGGGGTGGTGTGGCCCGGCGGCGCCTGCACGGACGCTCCCCGAGTGGGTGACGCCGGGCGCTCAAGGCGCAGCTGACGCCCCGTCCGTCCCCCAGAGGGCAGGCCGAGCTCAAGCGGAAAACCGTCCAAGATGCACAGCAGCAGCAGCCTGATCATTTGCATATAGGGGCGGCTGCTCCCAAGCACTACGTCGCTGCGGCCGGGAACAGGCAGGCAGCTAGAGCTCTGCAGCTGCCACCCTCTGCTGGCACCCTGTCGTGACTCACTCAGCTGCGGCCAGGAGGACGCACGGTGGAGGAGGCTCAAGGGCAGGCCCAGCAGCTGCTTCGGGTCGACCGACCGAACGGCAGACAGCTGTGCACCGGCGGGCCACTCACAACTCCAGCTCCGGCCGCGAGATGGGGACGCTGCAAGTGGCCACCCTTGAGCGTGCCTGCGCAGGAGGAGGCTTTCGGCCGCTCGCGCTCTCCCTGGAACACGGCGTTGCCTCGTGTGCTCCAAAGCATGCCTTTGGTTCGCTGCAAATCCAGCATGTTGGGGCGCTAGTCCCGACACCTGCAGAAGAGCAGAGGGAGCCATGTCGTCACCAAGTGAATGAGATGCAAACGAGCAGATCAATCCCCAGCAGCAGGCAGGGGGCGCCAAGTCCAACAAACAAAGCACAAAGCAAAGGCAAAAGGCCCCAAGCCAACAAAGAAGCAAGCAACTCGTCCCTTCTTAGCCAGGGCAGGGAGAAGGTGGCGGCGTAGGCCCACAAGGGGGAGCCAAAGGCCACGTCCACCTCTCCGAGCTTCTCATCATTCCCAAAGCACTGTTCTGTCATTGACTGGAGGAAATCAGGGGAAAGCGCGAACGCAGTCCCCCACTACCACAAATTATGCAGTCGAGTTTCCCGCATTTGGGGAAATCGCAGGGGTCAGCACACCCGGAGTGCAATGGATGAGCCTCACCCTGGGAGAACCACCTTAGTGATCATGGTATCTCCCCTGCCAGGTAAGTATGAGTTGGAGCCCGCCGGGCCGACGAGCGCCCCTCTGGCGCAGCCCCCCAGCATCGCGGAGTCTCGTGCACCAAAAGTAAGGGGTGGTGTGGCCCGGCGGCGCCTGCACGGACGCTCCCCGAGTGGGTGACGCCGGGCGCTCAAGGCGCAGCTGACGCCCCGTCCGTCCCCCAGAGGGCAGGCCGAGCTCAAGCGGAAAACCGTCCAAGATGCACAGCAGCAGCAGCCTGATCATTTGCATATAGGGGCGGCTGCTCCCAAGCACTACGTCGCTGCGGCCGGGAACAGGCAGGCAGCTAGAGCTCTGCAGCTGCCACCCTCTGCTGGCACCCTGTCGTGACTCACTCAGCTGCGGCCAGGAGGACGCACGGTGGAGGAGGCTCAAGGGCAGGCCCAGCAGCTGCTTCGGGTCGACCGACCGAACGGCAGACAGCTGTGCACCGGCGGGCCACTCACAACTCCAGCTCCGGCCGCGAGATGGGGACGCTGCAAGTGGCCACCCTTGAGCGTGCCTGCGCAGGAGGAGGCTTTCGGCCGCTCGCGCTCTCCCTGGAACACGGCGTTGCCTCGTGTGCTCCAAAGCATGCCTTTGGTTCGCTGCAAATCCAGCATGTTGGGGCGCTAGTCCCGACACCTGCAGAAGAGCAGAGGGAGCCATGTCGTCACCAAGTGAATGAGATGCAAACGAGCAGATCAATCCCCAGCAGCAGGCAGGGGGCGCCAAGTCCAACAAACAAAGCACAAAGCAAAGGCAAAAGGCCCCAAGCCAACAAAGAAGCAAGCAACTCGTCCCTTCTTAGCCAGGGCAGGGAGAAGGTGGCGGCGTAGGCCCACAAGGGGGAGCCAAAGGCCACGTCCACC
Organism: Phyllobates terribilis; assembly: GCF_046119375.1. NCBI lineage: Eukaryota > Metazoa > Chordata > Amphibia > Anura > Dendrobatidae > Phyllobates > Phyllobates terribilis. The sequence continues at coordinate 9,904 of NW_027365074.1, read as the reverse complement.
TCTCCGAGCTTCTCATCATTCCCAAAGCACTGTTCTGTCATTGACTGGAGGAAATCAGGGGAAAGCGCGAACGCAGTCCCCCACTACCACAAATTATGCAGTCGAGTTTCCCGCATTTGGGGAAATCGCAGGGGTCAGCACACCCGAAGTGCAATGGATGAGCCTCACCCTGGGAGAACCACCTTAGTGATCATGGTATCTCCCCTGCCAGGTAAGTATGAGTTGGAGCCCGCCGGGCCGACGAGCGCCCCTCTGGCGCAGCCCCCCAGCATCGCGGAGTCTCGTGCACCAAAAGTAAGGGGTGGTGTGGCCCGGCGGCGCCTGCACGGACGCTCCCCGAGTGGGTGACGCCGGGCGCTCAAGGCGCAGCTGACGCCCCGTCCGTCCCCCAGAGGGCAGGCCGAGCTCAAGCGGAAAACCGTCCAAGATGCACAGCAGCAGCAGCCTGATCATTTGCATATAGGGGCGGCTGCTCCCAAGCACTACGTCGCTGCGGCCGGGAACAGGCAGGCAGCTAGAGCTCTGCAGCTGCCACCCTCTGCTGGCACCCTGTCGTGACTCACTCAGCTGCGGCCAGGAGGACGCACGGTGGAGGAGGCTCAAGGGCAGGCCCAGCAGCTGCTTCGGGTCGACCGACCGAACGGCAGACAGCTGTGCACCGGCGGGCCACTCACAACTCCAGCTCCGGCCGCGAGATGGGGACGCTGCAAGTGGCCACCCTTGAGCGTGCCTGCGCAGGAGGAGGCTTTCGGCCGCTCGCGCTCTCCCTGGAACACGGCGTTGCCTCGTGTGCTCCAAAGCATGCCTTTGGTTCGCTGCAAATCCAGCATGTTGGGGCGCTAGTCCCGACACCTGCAGAAGAGCAGAGGGAGCCATGTCGTCACCAAGTGAATGAGATGCAAACGAGCAGATCAATCCCCAGCAGCAGGCAGGGGGCGCCAAGTCCAACAAACAAAGCACAAAGCAAAGGCAAAAGGCCCCAAGCCAACAAAGAAGCAAGCAACTCGTCCCTTCTTAGCCAGGGCAGGGAGAAGGTGGCGGCGTAGGCCCACAAGGGGGAGCCAAAGGCCACGTCCACCTCTCCGAGCTTCTCATCATTCCCAAAGCACTGTTCTGTCATTGACTGGAGGAAATCAGGGGAAAGCGCGAACGCAGTCCCCCCACTACCACAAATTATGCAGTCGAGTTTCCCGCATTTGGGGAAATCGCAGGGGTCAGCACACCCGGAGTGCAATGGATGAGCCTCACCCTGGGAGAACCACCTTAGTGATCATGGTATCTCCCCTGCCAGGTAAGTATGAGTTGGAGCCCGCCGGGCCGACGAGCGCCCTCTGGCGCAGCCCCCCAGCATCGCGGAGTCTCGTGCACCAAAAGTAAGGGGTGGTGTGGCCCGGCGGCGCCTGCACGGACGCTCCCCGAGTGGGTGACGCCGGGCGCTCAAGGCGCAGCTGACGCCCCGTCCGTCCCCCAGAGGGCAGGCCGAGCTCAAGCGGAAAACCGTCCAAGATGCACAGCAGCAGCAGCCTGATCATTTGCATATAGGGGCGGCTGCTCCCAAGCACTACGTCGCTGCGGCCGGGAACAGGCAGGCAGCTAGAGCTCTGCAGCTGCCACCCTCTGCTGGCACCCTGTCGTGACTCACTCAGCTGCGGCCAGGAGGACGCACGGTGGAGGAGGCTCAAGGGCAGGCCCAGCAGCTGCTTCGGGTCGACCGACCGAACGGCAGACAGCTGTGCACCGGCGGGCCACTCACAACTCCAGCTCCGGCCGCGAGATGGGGACGCTGCAAGTGGCCACCCTTGAGCGTGCCTGCGCAGGAGGAGGCTTTCGGCCGCTCGCGCTCTCCCTGGAACACGGCGTTGCCTCGTGTGCTCCAAAGCATGCCTTTGGTTCGCTGCAAATCCAGCATGTTGGGGCGCTAGTCCCGACACCTGCAGAAGAGCAGAGGGAGCCATGTCGTCACCAAGTGAATGAGATGCAAACGAGCAGATCAATCCCCAGCAGCAGGCAGGGGGCGCCAAGTCCAACAAACAAAGCACAAAGCAAAGGCAAAAGGCCCCAAGCCAACAAAGAAGCAAGCAACTCGTCCCTTCTTAGCCAGGGCAGGGAGAAGGTGGCGGCGTAGGCCCACAAGGGGGAGCCAAAGGCCACGTCCACCTCTCCGAGCTTCTCATCATTCCCAAAGCACTGTTCTGTCATTGACTGGAGGAAATCAGGGGAAAGCGCGAACGCAGTCCCCACTACCACAAATTATGCAGTCGAGTTTCCCGCATTTGGGGAAATCGCAGGGGTCAGCACACCCGGAGTGCAATGGATGAGCCTCACCCTGGGAGAACCACCTTAGTGATCATGGTATCTCCCCTGCCAGGTAAGTATGAGTTGGAGCCCGCCGGGCCGACGAGCGCCCCTCTGGCGCAGCCCCCCAGCATCGCGGAGTCTCGTGCACCAAAAGTAAGGGGTGGTGTGGCCCGGCGGCGCCTGCACGGACGCTCCCCGAGTGGGTGACGCCGGGCGCTCAAGGCGCAGCTGACGCCCCGTCCGTCCCCCAGAGGGCAGGCCGAGCTCAAGCGGAAAACCGTCCAAGATGCACAGCAGCAGCAGCCTGATCATTTGCATATAGGGGCGGCTGCTCCCAAGCACTACGTCGCTGCGGCCGGGAACAGGCAGGCAGCTAGAGCTCTGCAGCTGCCACCCTCTGCTGGCACCCTGTCGTGACTCACTCAGCTGCGGCCAGGAGGACGCACGGTGGAGGAGGCTCAAGGGCAGGCCCAGCAGCTGCTTCGGGTCGACCGACCGAACGGCAGACAGCTGTGCACCGGCGGGCCACTCACAACTCCAGCTCCGGCCGCGAGATGGGGACGCTGCAAGTGGCCACCCTTGAGCGTGCCTGCGCAGGAGGAGGCTTTCGGCCGCTCGCGCTCTCCCTGGAACACGGCGTTGCCTCGTGTGCTCCAAAGCATGCCTTTGGTTCGCTGCAAATCCAGCATGTTGGGGCGCTAGTCCCGACACCTGCAGAAGAGCAGAGGGAGCCATGTCGTCACCAAGTGAATGAGATGCAAACGAGGCAGATCAATCCCCAGCAGCAGGCAGGGGGCGCCAAGTCCAACAAACAAAGCACAAAGCAAAGGCAAAAGGCCCCAAGCCAACAAAGAAGCAAGCAACTCGTCCCTTCTTAGCCAGGGCAGGGAGAAGGTGGCGGCGTAGGCCCACAAGGGGGAGCCAAAGGCCACGTCCACCTCTCCGAGCTTCTCATCATTCCCAAAGCACTGTTCTGTCATTGACTGGAGGAAATCAGGGGAAAGCGCGAACGCAGTCCCCCACTACCACAAATTATGCAGTCGAGTTTCCCGCATTTGGGGAAATCGCAGGGGTCAGCACACCCGGAGTGCAATGGATGAGCCTCACCCTGGGAGAACCACCTTAGTGATCATGGTATCTCCCCTGCCAGGTAAGTATGAGTTGGAGCCCGCCGGGCCGACGAGCGCCCCTCTGGCGCAGCCCCCCAGCATCGCGGAGTCTCGTGCACCAAAAGTAAGGGGTGGTGTGGCCCGGCGGCGCCTGCACGGACGCTCCCCGAGTGGGTGACGCCGGGCGCTCAAGGCGCAGCTGACGCCCCGTCCGTCCCCCAGAGGGCAGGCCGAGCTCAAGCGGAAAACCGTCCAAGATGCACAGCAGCAGCAGCCTGATCATTTTGCATATAGGGGCGGCTGCTCCCAAGCACTACGTCGCTGCGGCCGGGAACAGGCAGGCAGCTAGAGCTCTGCAGCTGCCACCCTCTGCTGGCACCCTGTCGTGACTCACTCAGCTGCGGCCAGGAGGACGCACGGTGGAGGAGGCTCAAGGGCAGGCCCAGCAGCTGCTTCGGGTCGACCGACCGAACGGCAGACAGCTGTGCACCGGCGGGCCACTCACAACTCCAGCTCCGGCCGCGAGATGGGGACGCTGCAAGTGGCCACCCTTGAGCGTGCCTGCGCAGGAGGAGGCTTTCGGCCGCTCGCGCTCTCCCTGGAACACGGCGTTGCCTCGTGTGCTCCAAAGCATGCCTTTGGTTCGCTGCAAATCCAGCATGTTGGGGCGCTAGTCCCGACACCTGCAGAAGAGCAGAGGGAGCCATGTCGTCACCAAGTGAATGAGATGCAAACGAGCAGATCAATCCCCAGCAGCAGGCAGGGGGCGCCAAGTCCAACAAACAAAGCACAAAGCAAAGGCAAAAGGCCCCAAGCCAACAAAGAAGCAAGCAACTCGTCCCTTCTTAGCCAGGGCAGGGAGAAGGTGGCGGCGTAGGCCCACAAGGGGGAGCCAAAGGCCACGTCCACCTCTCCGAGCTTCTCATCATTCCCAAAGCACTGTTCTGTCATTGACTGGAGGAAATCAGGGGAAAGCGCGAACGCAGTCCCCCACTACCACAAATTATGCAGTCGAGTTTCCCGCATTTGGGGAAATCGCAGGGGTCAGCACACCCGGAGTGCAATGGATGAGCCTCACCCTGGGAGAACCACCTTAGTGATCATGGTATCTCCCCTGCCAGGTAAGTATGAGTTGGAGCCCGCCGGGCCGACGAGCGCCCCTCTGGCGCAGCCCCCCAGCATCGCGGAGTCTCGTGCACCAAAAGTAAGGGGTGGTGTGGCCCGGCGGCGCCTGCACGGACGCTCCCCGAGTGGGTGACGCCGGGCGCTCAAGGCGCAGCTGACGCCCCGTCCGTCCCCCAGAGGGCAGGCCGAGCTCAAGCGGAAAACCGTCCAAGATGCACAGCAGCAGCAGCCTGATCATTTGCATATAGGGGCGGCTGCTCCCAAGCACTACGTCGCTGCGGCCGGGAACAGGCAGGCAGCTAGAGCTCTGCAGCTGCCACCCTCTGCTGGCACCCTGTCGTGACTCACTCAGCTGCGGCCAGGAGGACGCACGGTGGAGGAGGCTCAAGGGCAGGCCCAGCAGCTGCTTCGGGTCGACCGACCGAACGGCAGACAGCTGTGCACCGGCGGGCCACTCACAACTCCAGCTCCGGCCGCGAGATGGGGACGCTGCAAGTGGCCACCCTTGAGCGTGCCTGCGCAGGAGGAGGCTTTCGGCCGCTCGCGCTCTCCCTGGAACACGGCGTTGCCTCGTGTGCTCCAAAGCATGCCTTTGGTTCGCTGCAAATCCAGCATGTTGGGGCGCTAGTCCCGACACCTGCAGAAGAGCAGAGGGAGCCATGTCGTCACCAAGTGAATGAGATGCAAACGAGCAGATCAATCCCCAGCAGCAGGCAGGGGGCGCCAAGTCCAACAAACAAAGCACAAAGCAAAGGCAAAAGGCCCCAAGCCAACAAAGAAGCAAGCAACTCGTCCCTTCTTAGCCAGGGCAGGGAGAAGGTGGCGGCGTAGGCCCACAAGGGGGAGCCAAAGGCCACGTCCACCTCTCCGAGCTTCTCATCATTCCCAAAGCACTGTTCTGTCATTGACTGGAGGAAATCAGGGGAAAGCGCGAACGCAGTCCCCCACTACCACAAATTATGCAGTCGAGTTTCCCGCATTTGGGGAAATCGCAGGGGTCAGCACACCCGGAGTGCAATGGATGAGCCTCACCCTGGGAGAACCACCTTAGTGATCATGGTATCTCCCCTGCCAGGTAAGTATGAGTTGGAGCCCGCCGGGCCGACGAGCGCCCCTCTGGCGCAGCCCCCCAGCATCGCGGAGTCTCGTGCACCAAAAGTAAGGGGTGGTGTGGCCCGGCGGCGCCTGCACGGACGCTCCCCGAGTGGGTGACGCCGGGCGCTCAAGGCGCAGCTGACGCCCCGTCCGTCCCCCAGAGGGCAGGCCGAGCTCAAGCGGAAAACCGTCCAAGATGCACAGCAGCAGCAGCCTGATCATTTGCATATAGGGGCGGCTGCTCCCAAGCACTACGTCGCTGCGGCCGGGAACAGGCAGGCAGCTAGAGCTCTGCAGCTGCCACCCTCTGCTGGCACCCTGTCGTGACTCACTCAGCTGCGGCCAGGAGGACGCACGGTGGAGGAGGCTCAAGGGCAGGCCCAGCAGCTGCTTCGGGTCGACCGACCGAACGGCAGACAGCTGTGCACCGGCGGGCCACTCACAACTCCAGCTCCGGCCGCGAGATGGGGACGCTGCAAGTGGCCACCCTTGAGCGTGCCTGCGCAGGAGGAGGCTTTCGGCCGCTCGCGCTCTCCCTGGAACACGGCGTTGCCTCGTGTGCTCCAAAGCATGCCTTTGGTTCGCTGCAAATCCAGCATGTTGGGGCGCTAGTCCCGACACCTGCAGAAGAGCAGAGGGAGCCATGTCGTCACCAAGTGAATGAGATGCAAACGAGCAGATCAATCCCCAGCAGCAGGCAGGGGGCGCCAAGTCCAACAAACAAAGCACAAAGCAAAGGCAAAAGGCCCCAAGCCAACAAAGAAGCAAGCAACTCGTCCCTTCTTAGCCAGGGCAGGGAGAAGGTGGCGGCGTAGGCCCACAAGGGGGAGCCAAAGGCCACGTCCACCTCTCCGAGCTTCTCATCATTCCCAAAGCACTGTTCTGTCATTGACTGGAGGAAATCAGGGGAAAGCGCGAACGCAGTCCCCCACTACCACAAATTATGCAGTCGAGTTTCCCGCATTTGGGGAAATCGCAGGGGTCAGCACACCCGGAGTGCAATGGATGAGCCTCACCCTGGGAGAACCACCTTAGTGATCATGGTATCTCCCCTGCCAGGTAAGTATGAGTTGGAGCCCGCCGGGCCGACGAGCGCCCCTCTGGCGCAGCCCCCCAGCATCGCGGAGTCTCGTGCACCAAAAGTAAGGGGTGGTGTGGCCCGGCGGCGCCTGCACGGACGCTCCCCGAGTGGGTGACGCCGGGCGCTCAAGGCGCAGCTGACGCCCCGTCCGTCCCCCAGAGGGCAGGCCGAGCTCAAGCGGAAAACCGTCCAAGATGCACAGCAGCAGCAGCCTGATCATTTGCATATAGGGGCGGCTGCTCCCAAGCACTACGTCGCTGCGGCCGGGAACAGGCAGGCAGCTAGAGCTCTGCAGCTGCCACCCTCTGCTGGCACCCTGTCGTGACTCACTCAGCTGCGGCCAGGAGGACGCACGGTGGAGGAGGCTCAAGGGCAGGCCCAGCAGCTGCTTCGGGTCGACCGACCGAACGGCAGACAGCTGTGCACCGGCGGGCCACTCACAACTCCAGCTCCGGCCGCGAGATGGGGACGCTGCAAGTGGCCACCCTTGAGCGTGCCTGCGCAGGAGGAGGCTTTCGGCCGCTCGCGCTCTCCCTGGAACACGGCGTTGCCTCGTGTGCTCCAAAGCATGCCTTTGGTTCGCTGCAAATCCAGCATGTTGGGGCGCTAGTCCCGACACCTGCAGAAGAGCAGAGGGAGCCATGTCGTCACCAAGTGAATGAGATGCAAACGAGCAGATCAATCCCCAGCAGCAGGCAGGGGGCGCCAAGTCCAACAAACAAAGCACAAAGCAAAGGCAAAAGGCCCCAAGCCAACAAAGAAGCAAGCAACTCGTCCCTTCTTAGCCAGGGCAGGGAGAAGGTGGCGGCGTAGGCCCACAAGGGGGAGCCAAAGGCCACGTCCACCTCTCCGAGCTTCTCATCATTCCCAAAGCACTGTTCTGTCATTGACTGGAGGAAATCAGGGGAAAGCGCGAACGCAGTCCCCCACTACCACAAATTATGCAGTCAAGTTTCCCGCATTTGGGGAAATCGCAGGGGTCAGCACACCCGGAGTGCAATGGATGAGCCTCACCCTGGGAGAACCACCTTAGTGATCATGGTATCTCCCCTGCCAGGTAAGTATGAGTTGGAGCCCGCCGGGCCGACGAGCGCCCCCCTGGCGCAGCCCCCCAGCATCGCGGAGTCTCGTGCACCAAAAGTAAGGGGTGGTGTGGCCCGGCGGCGCCTGCACGGACGCTCCCCGAGTGGGTGACGCCGGGCGCTCAAGGCGCAGCTGACGCCCCGTCCGTCCCCCAGAGGGCAGGCCGAGCTCAAGCGGAAAACCGTCCAAGATGCACAGCAGCAGCAGCCTGATCATTTGCATATAGGGGCGGCTGCTCCCAAGCACTACGTCGCTGCGGCCGGGAACAGGCAGGCAGCTAGAGCTCTGCAGCTGCCACCCTCTGCTGGCACCCTGTCGTGACTCACTCAGCTGCGGCCAGGAGGACGCACGGTGGAGGAGGCTCAAGGGCAGGCCCAGCAGCTGCTTCGGGTCGACCGACCGAACGGCAGACAGCTGTGCACCGGCGGGCCACTCACAACTCCAGCTCCGGCCGCGAGATGGGGACGCTGCAAGTGGCCACCCTTGAGCGTGCCTGCGCAGGAGGAGGCTTTCGGCCGCTCGCGCTCTCCCTGGAACACGGCGTTGCCTCGTGTGCTCCAAAGCATGCCTTTGGTTCGCTGCAAATCCAGCATGTTGGGGCGCTAGTCCCGACACCTGCAGAAGAGCAGAGGGAGCCATGTCGTCACCAAGTGAATGAGATGCAAACGAGCAGATCAATCCCCAGCAGCAGGCAGGGGGCGCCAAGTCCAACAAACAAAGCACAAAGCAAAGGCAAAAGGCCCCAAGCCAACAAAGAAGCAAGCAACTCGTCCCTTCTTAGCCAGGGCAGGGAGAAGGTGGCGGCGTAGGCCCACAAGGGGGAGCCAAAGGCCACGTCCACCTCTCCGAGCTTCTCATCATTCCCAAAGCACTGTTCTGTCATTGACTGGAGGAAATCAGGGGAAAGCGCGAACGCAGTCCCCCACTACCACAAATTATGCAGTCGAGTTTCCCGCATTTGGGGAAATCGCAGGGGTCAGCACACCCGGAGTGCAATGGATGAGCCTCACCCTGGGAGAACCACCTTAGTGATCATGGTATCTCCCCTGCCAGGTAAGTATGAGTTGGAGCCCGCCGGGCCGACGAGCGCCCCTCTGGCGCAGCCCCCCAGCATCGCGGAGTCTCGTGCACCAAAAGTAAGGGGTGGTGTGGCCCGGCGGCGCCTGCACGGACGCTCCCCGAGTGGGTGACGCCGGGCGCTCAAGGCGCAGCTGACGCCCCGTCCGTCCCCCAGAGGGCAGGCCGAGCTCAAGCGGAAAACCGTCCAAGATGCACAGCAGCAGCAGCCTGATCATTTGCATATAGGGGCGGCTGCTCCCAAGCACTACGTCGCTGCGGCCGGGAACAGGCAGGCAGCTAGAGCTCTGCAGCTGCCACCCTCTGCTGGCACCCTGTCGTGACTCACTCAGCTGCGGCCAGGAGGACGCACGGTGGAGGAGGCTCAAGGGCAGGCCCAGCAGCTGCTTCGGGTCGACCGACCGAACGGCAGACAGCTGTGCACCGGCGGGCCACTCACAACTCCAGCTCCGGCCGCGAGATGGGGACGCTGCAAGTGGCCACCCTTGAGCGTGCCTGCGCAGGAGGAGGCTTTCGGCCGCTCGCGCTCTCCCTGGAACACGGCGTTGCCTCGTGTGCCCCAAAGCATGCCTTTGGTTCGCTGCAAATCCAGCATGTTGGGGCGCTAGTCCCGACACCTGCAGAAGAGCAGAGGGAGCCATGTCGTCACCAAGTGAATGAGATGCAAACGAGCAGATCAATCCCCAGCAGCAGGCAGGGGGCGCCAAGTCCAACAAACAAAGCACAAAGCAAAGGCAAAAGGCCCCAAGCCAACAAAGAAGCAAGCAACTCGTCCCTTCTTAGCCAGGGCAGGGAGAAGGTGGCGGCGTAGGCCCACAAGGGGGAGCCAAAGGCCACGTCCACCTCTCCGAGCTTCTCATCATTCCCAAAGCACTGTTCTGTCATTGACTGGAGGAAATCAGGGGAAAGCGCGAACGCAGTCCCCCACTACCACAAATTATGCAGTCGAGTTTCCCGCATTTGGGGAAATCGCAGGGGTCAGCACACCCGGAGTGCAATGGATGAGCCTCACCCTGGGAGAACCACCTTAGTGATC